>NC_142177.1:40228399-40448399 GCF_026936395.1 Plectropomus leopardus
TCAAAGGGTTAAATATATAATTTGACTTTTTATTTCCCATCTTTGCTGAGCACAAATTTTTGTGTAAAAGAAATTAAAAGCCTGTGATATCAGCAAATAAAAGCCCGGGCGATTAAGTTTTACAGTATCTATGTTTTCTTCTTTCATCGGATCATCAGAATTGCACAACAAAATGCAGTTTTATGCTAAAAACAGAACAAAAAGAGTAGTACGTTCCTGGTACGTACATTTGGGAAAATGCATTAAGGTGAATGTAAACAGCAGCAACAAAAACACTGTTGAATTATCTGAGCAGGTGATATGGCCAGTGCCTCCCAAAAACTTCTGGGAGGGAGCTAATCTATGTAGATGATAATATTAAATTGAATTAATTTATAAAATGTTCACATTTTGATTTATTGTGCAGCCTTATCAAGAAGGTTTGTGTTTTCTTTAACATATTTTATGTTATTTCCTGCAGGTTCATTTTCAGAGACAAAGGAACACGACCCCTGAATAACCGGCGACAGCCCGCGAAGGAAAAAGAGAAAACTGAACAGTTTTGCTGAGGTCGTATTACATTTATTGCATGTGTATATGTGAAACAAGAGGGCAGAGTGGTTTGTAATTTGTAATTTATGATTTAAAAAAGGGATGATGGACATTACTCCACATTTAGGTATGAGTAAGTAGAAAGTCATCTTAAAAATAACAGAATATACAATGGCTAAGATAAACAACATTAAGATAAAAAAGGCAAAAAATGTAATCAAACATTAAATAACACATTTCAACAACAGAAGTGCGTAAAATCTCAACAGCAGATGAAGCAGACACAGTATGAGCACAGTTTTTTTTAATTAGGTGGTTTGTTAAAGTCCAGACGCACTTCAGCACTTTAGATCGTTTAAATCTGAGATAACGTCTCACGTTTTCAGACATTCACGCTGTTGCACTCAGAAGTTAACGTGGAAACTGACCAAAATATCAGAGAGCAGAGAGACAAAAGAGCAGAGAGAGAAACCATCTGACCTACGCGCAGCTGGCCAATCACAGCATGAGGTGGGCGTGAATGTCAAATGAAGGATCATCTTGTCTTATTCAACAAACAATATGAAAGTAATATATGACAATTTACAAGAAACAGCTGAAATTGCACAAACATTTTAAGTGTAACGTTTAAGATCATTTTAATGCAAGATAAAATAAATAACTCTTTACTGAACATTTTTAAGAACATTAACAAACCAACAAGTAAAAATACACGATAAATGTATATTATTATATTTGTAGGAGCCATGTGACCTGCTTTGGTTAATTTATTTGACCTTTAGAGACGGCCTGACGTCTGTCAAAGTTCCCACGTGACTCCGGGGATGAAAACAGCGGTTTGTGGCGTTTATTTCAATTTTGCGTGTTTGTTTGTATATTTGTATGGATGTACCCCAGTTTTGACTTGTGCACTTTGTTTATGTAACAGTGTGTTTTAATGAGCACTATTCCAAATAAAATTATTATTTATATTATTATTATTATTAGTGTAATGAAGCCAGCTCATCTGACCATGTTGACAGGCCGTCCTTCGTCTCTTGTATGTCTGTGTTCATGTGATCAATTTCTAATCAGATGTGTTATTTAAAATTTCACATTGCACTGCTTGTTTTGAAAGGTCGTTGAAAGCCAATGCACTTTTAATTTCTTCCTTTATAATTTTAGAAATATCTCCCCGTAGGGACGATAAGCTGGCATAGTCTATTCACATTGTTATTAAGAAAGACATTTTGTAATTTCATTCCTGCAACATGTTGATGTGCAAATAACTGATATTTCCCCAAAGTCAGATGGGCAGTTTGCCAGGTATCTCAGAGTTGCTGAGTTAACCCTTTGAAACCTGGAGCAACATCACTTTTACAACACTTTTACCCTTGGACATTACAACTTACATTACAACAACAATTACTTGTTTTTTTGCTTTTTTTGTACTAAGTTTCAGGTAATTTTCTTGGAAACTGTTGCTTTTTCAGTGTTTGCTCAGGTTTCAAAGGGTTAATAATAAACTGTACAGAGGACATGTGCTGGATCTGAAGCTCTGTGGTTGATTTAATCCACAGCTTTAATGTTAGTGTGAAGATAAAGTGCTTTTTGCATTTAAACACAGTCTGAGCAGTTTGTGTGCAGAGTTCATGAGTCACTGTTATTATACAGCCTGTGGAGGCGAGGCTTTTATTGTGAAATATGCATGCCGGAAGCTGTACTTTCAGCCTGCTGAAGTCTCGAAACCGAAAGTGTTTGTTCTCGTCCAATCGCTGTGTGTGAGGAGTGGCTCCAGCCTCCTTATAGGGAGACTGATGTCTCACTGAGTCTGTCCTCTGAAGACATCTGCAGCGATGGAGCTGCGTCCTCTCGTGTGTCTCTGTCTCCTGACTCTGTCCTCAACAACGTATTTCATTCAAAGTCATTTCAGAAAGACTGTGCGAGGATGCGGGGAGCGCGAGACACCTGCTGTGTCCCGGCAGCCCCTGCAGCTGTCTCTGCAGCACTCCGATCAGCTGATCGATAGGATCGATGGAGCCAAGTTATAACTTTACAGGTTGCGTCATTCCTGCTGCTGCTGCGGGTGCGTGCATGTGCGCGTGCGGGAGCTCTGTTTCCCAGAAACTGCAGCTTCTGCTGCTGCGCACTAACTTCATATCTACAGACTGTGATATCCGGTGGAAAGATGTGTGTGTGTGCGTGCATGTGCGTGCGTGTGTGTGTGTGTGTGTGTGTATGTGTTTTTGTGCGTGCGTGTGTTACGAGAACAAAGGGGGAGATCAGGTTAGGAGGATATTTAAGCCGGAAGAGGCGCGGTTTTGAGGTGCGGTTGAGGTGCGGTCCTGCTCCTGAAACTCTGCTATGTAGCTTCACAAAAACGAAAGAAAGCCAAGCAGTGTTGGAGACTAGTTACATGTAATATAAATGTAATTGTAATCAGTTACAGTAACTAAGAAAAGATATGTAATTAAATTAGAGTTATTTATCAAAATGTTGGTAACAGTATATTTTTCTGTATGAACAAGTTTTAATTTATTTTACATGTTTAATATTAAAAGATAAATGTAAAAAGTCACAGTAACTGAGAAAGAATACATAATTAAATTACAGTTACTGATCAAAGTGTGGTGATTACAAAGATGTTACATCTGAATATATTATTTACTGTATATTATTTTTCTGTTTAAATGTAGAATGAAACATTTATGAACATTTAACATTTATTCTGTTGCTTCACATCTTTACAGCGTGCAGGAATGCCTTCTTTGGGCTTACTTTCCCCAAAATTTCAGCTTTATTGCCCAGTTTAAAATCAAAAAGGAATTTGTTGGAAATTGTAATCAAATGTTCTTTTTATTTTTAAGATTTGATTTTTAATAAATCAAGTAATTGTGTATTAATGAGAGGTTTGCATCAGATTTCTGTTGAATCTCCTCTGTTGGTTTGTGATGGTGTTCAGGATCTGGATCTGCAGGTGTTCAGGTGTTCCTGGCTCAGGCAGGTGGAGGCCTGTCCTGTTTTATAAGTGTCATTACTGCTGCTGATGCGTGTGTGTGCCCATGCGTGTGCGTGTGCATGAGCTCTGTTCCCAGAAACTGCAGCTTCTGCTGCTGCGCACTAACTTCATATCTACAGACTGTAATATCCGGTGGAAAGATGTGTGTGTGTGTGCATGTGTGTGTGTGTGCATGTGTGTGCGAGTGTGTGTGTGTGTGTGTGTGTGTGTGTGTGTGTGTTGTGGGTGGAGTCGTCTCCATCCTGTGGAGACTTGATGTGTTTGTGAGTTCAGCTCATGAGAAGTTTGAGTTTTGGTTTGTTATATGAGTGGAATCAGCTGCTGATTGATATTTGCAGGATATTTGGCTTCTTTTGTTGCTGCTGAAATATAAAGTGTGATTTCTGCTTGAAATTAAAAAGTAGCAGAAGTAGAAACTACAGAGGAAATGAATGTTGTTTTTAATGAAGTTTAGTTCCACATTTTGCCTCCCGCCCTGCACTCGCACACAGACACAGATCTGAACGCTCATAGTCGAGCTCTCTGTCTGATTTTTTTTATTTTCATCCACAAAACACAAAGACAACAACAACAACCACAGAAATAACAACATAAAACACACATAAAAACAACAAATGAACAGAAACAGAAAAAAAACAAACATCAGAATCTGCATCACCAACAGTCAGTTTTGGGGAGTAACTAGTTACATGTAATTAAATTACTAGATAGATGTAATTGTAAGAGTTACTGAAAAAAATTGTAAATATACTAACCCTATTATTTTTTGTAAATTTGTACATAACATTTGAAATATTGCCGAAGGTGCAGATGAACATAAATCCAAAATATTCTTAGCTCATTTGAATTAGCCCATTCATTTAAAAAAATAATAATAATCAGCATCACCAGCTAAGCAGTGTTGGAGAGTAATCAGTTACATGTAATTTGTCACAAAGTAATTAAAGAAATTGTAACTGTATTAAGTTACACTTACTGAGGAAAAAATATTCAGTCAAATTAAATTTATTGATCAAAATGTTGATGATTTATTTATTTGTTTGTTTTTTAATGAAAATATTTCTGAAAGTACAGATGAACATGAATTCAAAACAATGTTGCAAAGTTAAATCTGCCTATTTGTTGACAAAATAAAGTAGTTATTTGGCAAAAAAGTTAATTGTCATAAATCAAAGTTACTGCGGGAAAATATATATAATTAAAGTACAGTTACTGATCAAAATGTTGTATTTAGAATGAAACATTCATTCTGTTTTATGTCTTTTCGCAGTTCAGGAACGCCTTCTTTGGGCCTATTATCCCAAATGTTTGGCTTTTTTGCCCAGTTAAATAAATAAATAAATAGATCATCAGAAAAGTGATTAAATATAATAATTTCCATTACATTTTAACAAGGTAAATAATCTGTATCCAGTTACATTTCAGAACAACCTTCCTAACCACAGACTGTCATAACGAGAGGTTTGCATCAGATTTCTGTTGAATCTCCTCTGTTGGTTTGTGATGGTGTTCAGGATCTGGATCTGCAGGTGTTCAGGTGTTCCTGGCTCAGGCAGGTGGAGGCCTGTCCTGTTAATGTGGCTCAATCTGCTTTATAGTAATTCATGTTTTAATATTCCCTCTCTCTCTGTTATCGTCGTCCATCTGCTCTCCCACACACTCTTGTGTTAAAATCACGCAGCAGTGCCTGTTTGTGTGGTTCGCCTGTTTCTGGGTGAAGAGATGTTGTCTGATAAATGATGAGATCTGTCGCAACGACGCCTGTTTAAAAGTGTATTTGGCTCGTGTGCTCACGACACTGACACACTGATCCTCATGCAGCAACAATCCCGTAAATTTCACCTAATTATAAAAAATAAATCTTTTATTCCCTCTGCAACAACCACCCTGAACAAAATGAAACAGACACTCCACTACATCGTTTTATCTGCTGCTGCTTTTTAATGTCTGTACTTTATGAGTTTGAGTGTGTCTTAAGTGTGTTTAACAGTGTGTTGTATTTTTGTTGGAGTCTTGTCAAAGGAGAATTTCTGTGGGACAGACGATAAAGAGTTTCTTATCGATCTTATCTGATCTAATTTCATGTTAAGAGAATAAATATGAGAAGTGAGCTCCTCTGCTCTTACCTCGCTGTGCTCAATGAAGTTTTCATGTCTGTCTGTCTGTATTTCATGTGTCTGTCTTCACTCAGTGACTCTGCCTGTAAACACACTGATTAATTCCTGTTTTTTAATCTTTCAGGGCCAAAAGTCGTCATAGCACAACAAGACGGCGAAGCCATTTTACCGTGTTCCCTCAGCACTAAAGAAAACATCGAGCTAAAACTGTTTGACTGGAAGAAAACTGCTCCGTCTGACGCTGATCGGAGAGAGTTTTCTTTTATGATGGAGGCATCCATTACAACAACGGACAATCAGGTCAGAGCGAGCAGTTCAAAGGTCGAGTCTCTCATTTTCCTGAAGAACTGAAACACGGTAACGCCTCCATCATCATCACAAACACAAAGGTGACTGACAGCGGAGAATACACCTGTGATTTTCCTCGTCTGCAGCCACCTGAAAAATACCTCATTAAGCTGGTTGTTGGTGAGTATTTTCATAAAACAGATAAAGATGTCGATGTAATCTGAGTGTGAAAACTGCAACAACCCATCCAGAACCAGTGGTGGAAGAAATAATTTACTCAAGTACTGCGCGTAAGTACAATTTTGAGGTACTTGTGCTTTACATGAGTAATTTTTTTTCATGCCACTTTATACTTTTAAGTCCACTCTATTTCAGAGGGAATATTGTACTTTTTACTTTACTAAATGTATCTAATATCTGCAGTTACTTAGCAAATTCTGATTTTTGGATTTAAAAAACACAAGAAAGAAAAATATGATGTTATAAAACAATTTAGAAAATTAATCCCCAACTATTTTGACAGACATTAAAAAAATAAAATAAAAATAATTGTGTTTGTTTTTTAAATAAAATATTTTTAAAATTTAGATGTGGATGCATTTGATATTTTTAACCCTTTTAGCACATTTTCCTGGTTAAACTTACTTTTACTGAAGTAAGATTTTTAATGCAGCACTTTTACTTGTATCAGAGTATTTTTAATGTGATATCAGTACTTTTACTTAAGTAAAGGATCTGCATATTTACTCCACCAATGTCCAGGACACAAATCAGTCGTGTGTGTGATTATGAATCTGTTTCAGAAAGACAAAAAGTTAAATTAACATGGAAACACATTTCTGCTGTAGCTGTCTGAAAAGTTGATGATATCACAGAAAAACTCTAACGTGTTTTATTTTGTCTTTCAGGGCGTGTTTTAAAAGACAGAACAGGTGAAAACATCCCAGGTGAGTCCTGCGTCTGCTGACGTCATCCTGTGCCGCTCACATGTATGTGATGTTTGGGGCCATGGGACTGATTTCATAAAAAATACAAACTTTAAATCAGTGAGCAAAGAAAGTAAAAAGCTGTTTTAATTAGATGTGTTTTTTATGTCTCTCTGTGCTCCCGTGTTTGTCTCTACATAAACTACATAAACCACATTTACAAGCAGATGAAAGATGAAAAAAGCATCTTTATACTATGTTTGTATTGGTGTTGTTATCCTTTTTAAACTATTGTTTTCATCATGTTCACAGGTGCAGTTTCAAAGCCAAACATTGCAATACTTGCTGAAACTGATGACCGGGTGCTGCTGCGATGTGAAGTCAATGGTAATCCAGAGCCTGAAGTCGAGTGGAGGGACAGCTCTGGAAACAAACTTCCTGCTGAGAAGTTTCAGAAACAGAAAAGAGACGGCCGTTTCTTCATCACTCTGAACACAACTGTGACCAAGACCGACCACTATCGCTGTGTGGCCACACAGATGAATATCAGCCATCAGAGTCATGCTGAGACCTTCGTGCGTCTGAATGGTAAGTATTTTAATCCTCAAATATTATAATTATTTATGTGTTTTTATACATTTTAATGTCTGTTCAGACTGAACACTAAATGAATGAATGTGAGTAAAGAGGAGTCTGAAGGAAGATTTCAAACTCTGAGACTTCACTTTATTTATCAGAACAGGATTTTGTGGTACATTTTGAGATCACAAACAAAAAAACACTCCACATGTGCAAACACACAGTGGATGTACTGAATTATCACAAACTGAAAAAAAACAGTCAATTTGACAGAAAAAAAATAGTTAAACGTGAGCTTTGTGTTCAGTCTGAATTCACCTGCAGAAACATGATTACTTATTTTATTTGTGTTGGATGTGACTGTAATTGTAAATGACTTCTTTATGTGCTGAACATGACACACAGTCACACTCTGGTTAACATGTTTCAGAGAAACTGTGGTCACTGAGACGTGGAGAGCAACATGAGACTTTCAGCACTGAAACACATTTGATCTCTGCCTCTTTGACTGAAAATCACAGTCACATTGAATAGAAACAAACCTGCTTTTTGATTCATAGAGTCTGATGAGATTAAATATTTGGCATCATATTTGTTCCTGGATGTTAAAGGTCAGATCTGAACTCCAGATGTTCTCTTCAGCTCTTCAGTGAGACGCTCAGACTGAAGCTCGGCTCTGACTCTGAGCTCCTTTTCTCTTCAGTCTGTTTCGACTTTACAGTTGAGATGAAAACATGAACAAAACAAGGCCTGAACTGTTGTCTGCTCTGACTCTCAGAGTACTTTGGGGATCAAAAGCTCTCTGATTGTTACACACAGTCGAGCTTTTTGTCAGAAATATCGGCGCAGACTAACTGCTGCGTGTAACTGTGGAGTCGCTGATTGTTCTCTGCAGAAAACACGACATGATCTCGTCCTGCAGGCTGTCCCGTTTATACACACACCGTTTCTGCCGTTACGTCCTCCTCCTTAAACACGAGACAACTCTGTCCCCAAATCTGCCATCGTACCTTTTATACGGATCGACGAGGCGACAAAACGGCGAGAAATTCCCGCCGTGAAGAGTCAGTGAGAGGAGCTTCTGATGAGTGATGATGACACGAATCACCAAACATCATCACAGATTTAACTCTGAATAAATATGCATGAGATGTTAAAAAAGGATGAGAACTTCTCTAGCTTCAGTTAAATTATAATTTACAAAATAATATAATATTTCTAAAAGTTATGATGACAATATTAATGTTAAACTTAACGTCCCAGTTTGGTCTGTTTAGCAGCAAATTTCTCTCATTTTAAACTGCATGAATACATATTATTATAAATCCTGAATACAAACATCTGCAAAGACACAAACAGCAGAATATTCTGTGATTACAAAGTATTAGTATCTTTGTTTAATATTTCATTTTGCCTTTTAAAACTTTTAAAACATTTTTAAGTTTTGCTGTGATGCTGAAATAATTTGCGTGTTTAGTTAACAGCCCTCTGATTGGACGCTGCAGTCTGCTTTAATAAATCACCAACATGAAACTTATTAGAAGTTACTTATAATTTAATAAATACTTCACTTAAACCCAGTAACAGATTAATAAACAGCTGATTCAGAGGATGGAAATATCTCACACTGATTCAGAGACTGAAATCTGTGATATTTTAGTTTCACATGTGAAAAGATAAAAAGGATAAAATAAATTAATGTCTTAATTATTGTCACCAAAATATACAGAAGCTGTAAAATGTGAGTCAGCTGCAGTGTTTTAGTTTAAATATGAATCACATAAAAAACAACATACAGACAGTCAAAGATGTAAATATGATTTTAGTTATTGATGATTTTATTTTATTTCTTAACTAGAAACTGAACTCAAACTAAAAACTGAACTTTAACTCTGAATACAAACAGTGATGTTTCCTGGTAATAATTTAATAACACTGAGGCAGATAAAGTTTTAACAGGATAAAGTAAACTTTAAATTAGTGCTCAGTGCAGCAGTGAGGCTCTCAGATTTCTCACATGCAGCTTTCAAACACTCGCTTCATTCACTGCAGCAGAGAGTCGCTTTAATACGTCAGAAACACCTGAAAGAGCCGCAGGTTTGGATTTAAGTTAAAAACGGAGATAAAAACAGAGAAACTTCACACAGTCAGCACGTTCACATGATGTTAGAAAAACCTGAATTATTGTGTTAATCCGACTAAAACTGGACTTTTAAAGTTCATGTAAACATGTTAGTCAGACTGAAATCAGATTAAATCAAATTTCTCAAAATCAGACAAACACTCAGATAATTTGGCTGAAAGTTGATTTCCTTCGTCATGTAAACACCTCAGCCTCCCTCTGTGTTTAGGGTTAGGGACTGTTAGTTATTTATGAGGGGGGAAGAGGTGCTGCTGAACTGGTCAGGCATTTAAAACACGTCAGCACTGAGGAGGAGCTCGTGTTCTTGATTTTGGCCGAGGTGAGGGACAAACAGCAGCTCACTGCAGCTGTAAAATCAAATATCGACATCGGCCTGAAATGAACATTTCTGCGACACGACGAGCCGACAAGACGACGCTTTAATGATGCGACTTTAATTAGTTTAAACGGGTGAGATCGTCTCTGGTTTGCTTTTGTCAGGATTGTCTCAGCTGATTGTATCTGATCAGCCAAAATGAGTCCGAAAATATCAACATGACAGCTATCTGCAAAATATTGTGTATCTCTGGTTCTATTTTTTATTCTTCTTCAGGAAATGAAGCAACAAACAAACAAACAAACAAACAAACAAACAAACAAACAAACCTGTTTTTACTCTGAACTGTAAACACACTTATAGTTTTAATTTTAAAGTTAAAGTTGATTTTAGGGTGAAAGATGAATTTAAATTCTGAATTCATCATCATATCTGTTGTTTCAGTAAAATTACTCCTCACACTGTTAAACATTTTCCAAAACTAAAATATAGACTCCAGTGTTTATTTTATTGGCTGAAACATAAGAAGTGTGTCGGACTATAATATCTGTAATATTTCCACACGTATGTGCTGAGATGTGAAGCAGGTTCTCAGTGTGTACTCGGCTCAGGTGGTACCTGTGTTTCACGCCTCTGTACCGTCCTGAAGTTTCCTCGTGGTTTACGGTAAACGACGGTATTTGTGAAACTCTGAAACCTGTTTGATCAGACTGTTCTCTGACGGCTCCTGATGTGAACTGCAGACAAACGTCCTCAGTACAGACTCTACAGTCTGAGTCAGAGACACCAGCGTCTCCGTCTCTGACCGAAGAAATCAAACCGTCAGCATTTCTAAATACTATACTGTAGTATACTGTAGTACTGTGATACTGCCCAAGCCTAGTTTATACTGTGAATCTCTCAAGACTATTGTGTGAAAAATAACAAACAGACAAATTAAATATTTAAGTTAAAGGGAAAACATTATGAATAAATGACTTTTTAAAAATGAGTAAAATATCAGGCAGTGCAACATTTAAAGTTATATTAAAAATGGATATGTTGTGACAAAAAAACTTCCATTTGTCTGTCTTAACTGCTCTGTATGTAAACACACTGATACATATACATCTTTATTTTCCAGAGCCACCAATCATCAATGTGTATGAAGGCAGGGATGTTTCTTTACCGTGTTCCCTCGACACCAAAGCGAACATCGAGTCAGAGCTGTTTGAATGGAGGAAAGACGGTCAGAAGGAGGTTTTCATGTTTGATGGAGGAAAACATTCCAGGAACGGTCATGGATCTCAGAGTGAGGAGTTCAAAGGTCGAGTCTTTCATTTTCAAGACAGACTGAAACACGGTGACGCCTCCATAACCATCACAAATGCAAAGATGAGTGACAGAGGAAACTACACCTGTGAATTTCCAAATCTTCAGCCACGTCAAACTTTCCACATGGAGCTTGTTGTTGGTGAGTAACTTTATAAACAGTTAAAGGTTTGAGCTCATTTGCAGAAGAGACGTCTCTGAGAGTCATGAGTGGACTTTTGTCAGAGTTCAGAGTTCATATGTAGCAGAGATTTACCTGTGTGTGAAACATGCTTCATATTTTTGACACGCCTGGCACAGAATTTCAAAATAAAGGCCTGGCCAGTCTTTGCTGAGACGTCTCGGCAGCGCTGATTGGAGGTTCGGTGCCTGTGGGGGGGCAGACTGAGGCTGTTGTTCCCATTTTTAAACAGAGACGAGTGTTTCCTGTAATTATCAGTGTGTCACAGTGTTCGGCGTCTCTGGGAGAGTTCGTTCAGGGGGCTGGATCGTGAAACCTCAGATCCAGGAGGAGCAGAGCAGACTGCGTCCTGGCAGTGGAACGGCGGTCCAGCTCTTTCGGGGTTAATAAAGGAGTGGTGGGAGTTTGTCCGTCCGGTTGAGACGCTCTTTGTGGACTTGAAGTCTCACAGCCTCCTGGTTCTTTTATAACCACAGTGAGAGCTGTGTGACTGTGTCCTCAGCAGGAAGTCAAACACATGTCCCGTGTGTCTCCAGGTCGTCTCTTGTCGCTGATAAGATCTCAGCACACAGCCGGGGACAGAGTGTGTCCTCAGAGGACATCAGAGTCACTTTGCTCTGCTTGCAGAAACATTTCTGATGGGATTTTTGAAGCAGCTCAGTGAGATATATATGTGAGTGTCTGAGATGTCTTTATGTCCACACGGAGAGCAGGTCCTCCGTCCTCGTCCACAGAGACCACCATGTAGCACCGCCATCTTTCTACAGTAGCCCAGAATGGACAAACTAAACAGTGGTGAAAGGCTGAGATATGAGCGTTTCTGCATCGGTCACCACAGTTAGCAGCTCCTCTGCGACGAGCAGCGTCAGAAAAATATTACAAATGTTATTATTTATTCAGAGTTTTTAGCATTTTAAATCATTTGGGCTGTTTGTTTTGGAGAGGAAGAGACCTCTGTGGACAATTTGTGTCCCGTTAAAATCCTCCTGGATGTGTGTGGCACCGCCGGCCGTAAAAGCGTTTTTTTCATGAGTTTGTGCCGTTGGGAGTTTTGGATAAGTGGAGCCAGTCTGTCATCTCTCTGTCGGTCAGAGGAGTGCACGGCTCATGCAGGTCTGGTCTTGGCAGTGATATAATCACATTTTTGTTATTTTTGGGGCTGTGCAGTGAGTGTGTTGTTTTCTGTGACACATTGACACATCTGTACATTTTCTCTGCTCTGTTTTGAGTCGTTTAATGAAACGGTTAATGCAGGAAGTTCACTCTTTTCTCCAGATGACAGTGAACATCACAGTCAGCATGTGTGTTCAGAACTGAGAATAAATGGAGTCATTTATTTACAAAACACACTCAGTGGGTTATGGCGCGGAACTAAGCACACGTTGTTTTTGTAGGCTCCTGGCGATATCTCTGAAAAATCCTGTAAATTCTCCTTAAACTACACAACAAAGGATAATTCATATCTGCGTTGATTCTGGTACACCCGTGACATTATGCCACCGAAGAAAGCTAAAAATAAAACTTCTTCGTGTGAGGAAGACGACGCCCAAGATGCTAACTACCAAGCTAACACACCAGGTGATGCTAGCTCTGTGCGTCAAGAGGAAGGAGATGGCGCTGATACGACTGCGGCACGCAACATGGACCTCGGGCAGGTACTCGACATCATAAGAAGTGATTTCTCCTCAAAGATCAACGAGGTCCTGGTAGCAATTCAAGATGTTAAGAAAGAAGTGCAGGACTTCTCCACACGCTTAGACGAAGCAGAAGTGCGCATTAGCAATGTGGAGGACACAATTAACTCAGAGAAAGTTAAGTCTGATATGCTCGGTAAGCAAGTGACACTTCTCGCAAACAAACTTGACGAGCTCGAGAACCGCTCACGCCGATCCAACCTTCGGATAGTCAACTTGCCAGAGAAGATGGAGGGAAACGATGCCGTGGCTTTCCTGGAGAAATGGCTCCCCGAAGCGCTGGGACCAGCGACATTCCCGAGACCACCGCTCGTTGAAAGAGCACACAGATTGCCCGGCCGCACGCAACCTGACCGATCAACAAGACCGAGAGTCCTCATCGTGAAGTTTTTAAACTTCCAAGATAAAGTCCGAGTGATGCGAGCAGCCAGGGCCAAGGGCAAGGTGTTTTGCAGCGGCCAAGAGATCATGTTTTTCCCGGATCTTTCCACGGAGCTCCACCGGCGAAGGAAGGGATTCGACCGGGTGAAACAACAGCTGATGTCAATGAACATTCGATACGGAATAATCTACCCAGCGAAACTACGAGTGACATCTGACGGACAAACACGTGAGTTTGAATCCCCAGCTGAGGCTGAAAAATTCATCCAGGGTTTACAGACCACAAAAGACTCACGTAATAACTAAAATGATCTGCTGTATCATTTATCTGCCTGTAACAGATTGATAATAGGGGCCTTTAGGGCCAGCAACATACATGTAAAACATTTTTTCTCTCTTTTTTTCCTCCTTCTTTTTCTATTTTGTTATTTTCTCTCTGTAATTCCTTCACTCTCTCTAATCTGGTGGCTCTTTCATTTATTTAGTTTTTATAGAAACCACCACGCCATCTTTTTAAGTGGACGTTTAACTTGTCCATTAGAGGGTCTATTTAGCCTACCTACAGATAGCTTTCCTAAAAGAAAGCCAGGATACAAAATGTCAATGGTGTATATTTTACCTGTTTTTTGTTTGTCTGTTTTTTCTTTAAAAAACCCTGTTAGTGTAGTTTACACTTTTTTTGCCAGGAGACACAACAGTCTCACTAGTTCTGTTATAATGACAGCGTGGGTTAGTCTTGCTGCTCCCTTGTTCACATTGGATCAGTGTGTGCACTTAACTGTACCCCAAGGTCAGGGGGAGGGGTGGGATGAGGAAAGGGATGTCCTGTTCAGGTTGACAGCCCAGGGGTTCTGTTTTTGGCAGTTTTTGAGTTGTTGTTTTTTTTTTGTTTTTTTTTTGTTGTTGTTGCTGTTGTTGTTTTTCTTTTCTCTTTTCTCTACCTTTCAGTTCGCTTTCTGCTTGTGCACTCCCGATACTACACATATTGAACAAGTTCACCTACAACTAAAGAATGATAATTTGCTGGACAAGCTTGTTTATTATTAGGACTTGATGACCGCAACTAAAGATATTAAATTCACTTCTTGGAACGTTAGAGGGATGGTAAAATTACCTAAATTAAAACAAGTAATTACCAGGCTCAAACAGCTCAAATCCTCAATAGTGTTTATTCAGGAAACCCATTTACTCAATGAGGACTTGATAAAAATACGAAGGAGATGGCCAGGGAAAGTGCTAGCTTCCTGTTTCCCCTCTCATTCGAGAGGAGTTATGGTATTAATTCATAATACAGTGCCTTTTCAAGTAAACAACTCCATTCATGATAAAGCTGGTAGATTTCTGGTGGTCCAAGGAACTCTCTTGAGAGAAAATATTAATTTGGTTAACATTTATGGCCCCAACGATGATAACCCATCATTTTTTGAAAATTTATTTCTATTGCTGGCCAGCTTGCCTGGTAAAATTATATTGGCTGGTGACTTAAATTGCGCCTTAGACCCGAAGCTTGATCGTTCGTCTGGGACGGATACTTCCCACTCTCAGACAAGGAAAAAAATTCAACAATATATGAAAGATTTGAACCTATGTGACCCCTGGAGGATGCAAAATCCCAACAAAAGGGAATTCTCATGCTACTCGGCAGTATTTAAAACTCACTCCAGAATAGACTACTTCTTAATTTCTGCATCTCTCCTACCCAATATAACTAATAGTTTATATGATAGCATTGTTTTGTCAGATCATGCTCCAACCTCATTATGTTACAAAATTAATCAAGCGAACAGGCATTCAACTACTTGGCGATTACACCCAAAGTGGTTACAGGATTCAGACTTTTTAAAATTTATAGGAGAGCACATTGACCTCTATTTCTCATTAAATACGGACCAAACATCTGCAGCCATTAGATGGGACGCCTTTAAAGCGTATATTAGAGGGCAAATGATAAGCTTCACCAGCTCTAAAGTTAATAAATTCAAACAGACAATGAGTGAACTAAATGATAAAATTAAAGAATTAGAAGGGGAAATTATCATAGATGATTCGCCACAAAAGAAACAGGAACTGATGATCCTTAAAGCAAAATATGAGGAGCTTTCTTCGCTTAAAGCTGAAGAGGGTCTAATAAGACTGAAACAATCCTTTTATGACCAGGGCGAGAAACCCGGTAAATTACTGGCTTGGCAGATAAAAAAGATTGAATCTGAGAGAGCGATTAACTCAATTAGGAATGATCAAGGAGAATTATCAACAGATCCTACCGAAATTAATAACACATTTGTATCATACTATAAAACCCTCTACAGTTCGGACTACCCACCAAATTTGGTTAACCAAAACAGTTTCTTAGATGGATTGATCATACCCCGCATCTCTGAAGATTCAAAAATTGAACTAGACAGGGAACTTAATTTGAATGACATCTCCAGTGCCATTGCAGAAATGAGAGGAGGTAAGGTTTCAGGTCCAGATGGACTTCCAATAGATATATATAAATTATTTAAAACAAAATTGATAGCCCCACTATTGGAGGTTTATTTGGAATCCTTTAAAGCAGGTTGTCTCCCCACGTCATTACGAAGTGCACTAATCACTCTCATTCTAAAACCTGGCAAAACACCATCTGAACGGGGATCTTACAGACCCATATCATTGTTAAATTCTGATGCTAAGATAATAGCTAAGGCTCTCGCTATGAGATTAGAAAAGGTTTTGCCTGCCATAATACATATAGACCAAAATGGATTTGTGCAAAATCGCCAGGGGTTCCATAATGCAAGGAGAGTTCTTAATATAATTCATGAATGTGAAGAATCCCCAGACTCCGCAATACTTTCGGTCGACGCAGAAAAGGCGTTCGATCGTGTCGAATGGCCTTATCTCCTCGGGGTACTTAAGCGATTTGGATTTGGTGATAGCTTTTGTAAATGGATTGAAATCTTACTTGTTGATTCTTCTGCAATGGTGTCTACTAATAATCTCATCTCCCAACCTTTTGAACTATTTCGCGGCACTAGACAGGGATCACCAATTTCACCTCTTCTTTTTGTAATAGCCATGGAACCATTAGCTATAGCCATTAGATCACACTCCTCAATTCATGGTATTATGACTGGAAGCATAGAACATAATACAGCAATGTACGCTGATGATACTATTGTGTTTCTGTCACATCTTACAAAATCGATTCCTTCTCTATTAGAGCTTTTTGGTGAATTTGGTTCCTTCTCTGGATTCAAAGTGAACAGAGAAAAATCATCTATCATGTTCTTGAATGCTAAGGAGAGGAAGAACCCCCCTGTAGCGCACCCATTTGTGAATGCCACTGAAGGATTCAAATACTTGGGCATCCAAATTACCCCAAAAATAAACAATATTAGCTCAGCCAACTATGATCCCTTGTTAGCGGAGGTGTCAGAGGAAATTACTAGGTGGATAACACTGCCTTTTTCTATCCTAGGAAGGATAAACATTATAAAGATGACTTTACTACCAAAATTTCTATATAAGTTCCAGTCTATTCCACTGGCCCCTCCTCCCTCATTCTTTCTGAGGACCAGAAAGCTTTTCTCTAATTTCATATGGAATAATAGAAAGCCAAGACTTAGACTGTCACTATTATATTTGCCTTACGATAGGGGAGGGCTGCAACTACCAAACCTAGAATGGTACTACTGGGCTGCGCAACTTAGGGCCACAATGTTTTGGTTTTCTGAAGATGTTCACTTGCCCTGGCTAGAGGTTGAAAAGCTTAGCTCAAAAGGATTAGCACTGGATAACTATCTATTTTCCGCTTCCTTTAAAACTTTAAATAAGAGCACCACTAATCCTTTCATCAAAAACACTATTGTTGTTTGGAATGCAGTTCAGAAACTGTTAGGTGACTCTCCAGGGCTATCCTGTTTTTCCCCCATTTGGGGTAATGATCGCTTTGCTCCAGCAAAAAATGATATGGGTTTTAAAGCATGGTTGAATAAAGGTATAGTGAAACTTCAAGATGTATACAAGGATTATACTCTAATGTCATTTAATGACTTAAAGGTAAAGTATGATATTCCGCAAAAACATTTTTTTAAGTATTTACAACTTAGAAGTTTTATTCTGGCAAACTTAAACAATTCAGTTCAACAACCTCCACTTTCCATTCTAGAAACCCATGTTACAAAAAACTGTTTTGGCAAAAGACTGATTTCTAGGTTCTATAATATGATAGTGGAAAATCATAAAGAAAACTCTGACAGTAAGAGACAGGAGTGGATACGAGACTTACAAAAAGATATAACAAGCAGTGAATGGACTAAAATATGTTTAAAAATACACACTCAAACTATCAACACTCGATTAAGAATGATACAATTTAACTGGATAATGCGTACATACATCTCTCCTGTACAGTTAAATAAATTTGACCCTAACATACCTGATTTATGTTATAAGTGTAACAAACATCAAGGTACTCTATATCACTGTTTGTGGAATTGTGAAGAGATTCAAAAATTCTGGAACTCCGTTTTAAAGTATATCTCTCAAATTACGACATCCCCTGTATCTCTATGTCCTAAGCTATGCATTTTAGGCATCTATCCAGATAACTGTGTTCTATCTTGTAAAGAAAGAAAAATGGTTGACCTATGTTTGCTACAGGCCAAACGTTGTATTGCACTATACTGGAAAAATGTTGGTTGCCCCTCTTTTACTCACTGGCTAAACAACTTAACTTCAGCCCTTGCTCTTGAGAAACTGACCTATATTATCAGAAAGAAGGCTTCTGAATTTTATGAAATTTGGAAAATGTTTTTGGAACTTTTGAGAGCTGGAGACATGGAGGAGACAGTGGAAGAATAGGACAATGGAATAATACCTCATTGGTTCTCAGGAGTGCATGATGTCACAGACATTTGAAAAGGTGTTTTGTTTTGTTTTTGTTTTTTCCTTTCCTTTATTATTATTAAATGTGGAACATTATGCCTGTCTACATAAATGTATCTTTAATATTTCCTTGGTGCATCTACATCAGACAGTACCCTGATTAATATTTATGTGGTCTGCTTAATTTTTTTTTTTTTTTGTTTTTTTTTGTTTTGTTTTTTGTTTTGTTTGTTTGTTTTTTTTTTTTTTGTTTTTGTTTTTTTTTTCTTCATTTTTGCCTCTTCTGAACTAATTGATTGTTTGTTTGTACAATGTGTGCAAATTTATTTTTATTTATTTTATTTATTTATTTTTTACTGCCATTTGATTGGGTGTTATGGTTGTAGATGTTGTTGAGTGTTGCTGTATTGCAAAAACAATAAATATATGTTCAAAAAAAAAAAAAAACACACTCAGTGAGCGAGTTTACATGGACATGAATTACCTGTTTATGATCAGGTTTTTGGAGTTTCTCAACGCGTATTCGTGTTTCTTTAACGGCACTCTGTGTGTGTTTCCTGCAGTGATGCAGCAGAAATACTGAGAGTGAACCAGCTGTTTCTGTCAGTGCAGAAAACAAACTGATCCAAAATACTCAGATAAATTCCTTCCTGGCAATAAAACACTTTCTGATTCTGATTTCTTATTTATGTATGTATTATGTATGATATGAGATCTCAACAGTGTTTTTGTTTAGACTACAGTAATAAGAAAGCTGATGATTTTTATTTAGGTTATTGCAGATTAATTAAATATAAATTGTGCAAGAATATGTTGTTATTTGTCCAGAATAATTAAATGTCGTCTTGTTTTTCTTGTCATCAGCGATCGGTGACGGCAGGTCCGGACCTCAGTCAGACGGTTCAGGTATGTTGCCTCCACCATCACGTCACCCTCATACAAAGACCAAAACATCTGCATGTTTATGTTAATGATCATTTTGACTTGTTTAATAATTTCATTGTTGCATACAGAAAATATGACGAGATAAAGTCACGTCCTCTGGTGTGCAGCCTGTTTCTGATCCACAGAGTAACATCAGTGTGAACTGCTGCTGTGGACAAACTCTGGCGTCGCTGAGGGAGAGTGTGAATTTGTTTATACACATTTAGTAATAAAGTTTTTATATAGAGAGGGCTAAAGATTAAACATACAACTTCCACATTATAAAAAAACAAATTTGGGCTGAGTTTGATTTGCTCATTGCCGACATAGAAAGAAAATATTATTGTATTATGAGGTGAACGGCCGCTGCATTGTTTTCTGTTTCCTTGTGTTCTGCACCACAGAGAGCGTACAAGCACTGATCAGATTTCTTTATGCTAAATTTATTTCTATAGTCTCGTATTTTCTCCTGCTTCCATGTTAAGGTGATTAATCTGCGAAACAAATAAACTAAACCTGCATTTCTTAGCAGATCACAACTTTCAGTAAAACAACACAGAAATCCTTGAAATGGAAAAACAGAAATACGATTTTTTTTGTTTGTTTTTTTGTTGATTTGATTATCTACTTTTCATTCTCATCGGTGCCCAAAAGTACCCAAAATTTAGATTTTTTATTTTTAATACTGAATGAAATAACTAAATGAACAGATTTACGCAGAATGAGTTTGACCCTCCAAACTTAATTTTCTCGTGAAAGAAAAAATCACTTTGAATTCTGTATCAAACTGTTTTTGCTGCAGGTTCATTCAGTTAATTAAGTGAACGTGTGTTTACGAGAAATCAGCTGTGTGTTAAAATACATACATGACCCGAAAAAAGTGTTAAAATTAAAAAATTAAAATTTTATTTTATTTTATGAAGAGCTCTTTTGTTTTGTATATGAGATAAAAATAACATGCAACTAAATAAAGTAACATCAAATACTGAAGTAAAGTACCTAAAAGTTGCACTTTTACTGCTCAGTGAAACATAAATGTATCTAAGCTGCATGATGTTGTTTTATCTTCTCACACATGAATCCTTCTGTTGTTATTGACACTCAGAGGAGGATCGACTCACTTTGGATTTTCTTTAATTTAACTTTGTTTTCTTTCCCGCAGAAAACCAGAAGAAACAACCGGCAGAAGAGGTCAAATCAGACCTGAGTCCTGATCCAGAAGCTTCTATACCTTTAAAGACCCAATAGCTAATAACCAAGCTCACAATCAATACATTTATCAGATTATTTATAGTCAGTCCCTTTATCACACAGCACTCAATATTTAATAAAACATAAAACATAAAACTTACAGACATATTTCAAGATAAATGTGGGACAAATAAAAAAAAAAGCTTTTTTAGGCTAAACTGAGGTGAAAGATTTACCTGCTGATGATGGTGATGATGTCACAATGATGTCACAGATTTGAGTTAAGGAGGAAGAAGAGAGGAAGTGCCTTTAATTCATGGGAAAAAGACAATGAGCAACTTTTTAAGAAATGCTTCACATATTGTGAGATTTTGAAAAAAATTAAAATAAATTAATATATATGTATTAAAGCTGGGGGGAAATTTATTGGGAAAAAAAATAATGATCATAACTACGAGTTGCAGAGTTATTATTATTATTATTATTATTATTATCATGATTATTAGCAGTTTTAATTCATATTTTGGTCATTTTTTCTTTTATTGCTCAATGCGTTCCTCCCATGTTTTTATGATAAAGATATCAGCCATATTTGCTCAGGTTTTAAAGGGTTTGTTATTTTTATGATGTTTTTGATTAACTACAGTTACAAGGAACTGTGTGTGTGTGTGTGTGTGTGTGTGTGTGTGTGTGTGTGCGTGTGACCTGAATAAACACACACTCTCCGTCTGTTTTAGGATTTCATGCAGATCAGCTCTCCTGCAGGTATCTCAGCCAAATGAAAAGTCAACAACTGTTTTATTCTCAACATGTTCAAAGCTGTTTCTCACTAAAATGTTTCGTTCACTCGTCTCTCTGGTAATTTTCCTGCCAGGAGCGACTCCGGGTGTTTTGCTCCTCATGTTTTCTCTTGTTTTCGGTGTAACAGATAGGTGCAGTGTGGTGCTGAGTGCAGCAGCTGGTCAGTGTTCACAGACAGACTTTAACTGAGTTACACATTAACCACAGATTCTCTGGAAATGCAAACAGGAAGCGTCTTTGTCAGTTCTGGAGCTGGAAGATAACTTTAGATTTATGAGCGTCTGCAGATAAGTGTGTGTGGTATTTCTAAAGAATCTCTTCTCACGAAAAGTGATTGTTGAAACGTGTCACAGATTAACTTTGGCTGCTGATTATTTCTGATGAAATACTGAAAGAAAACTTCAACAAACCAAAGAGATCTCTGTGGATAATTCAGCTCCCAGTAAAAACCAAACACTGAAGAAATTTTAACCAGGAGAAGTTTGAGCTCAGTGTAATCAAATGCCACTAAATCCCCCCAAATCTGACACATTGTCCCTTAAAAACTTGATGTTGGCCCATTAAAGAGAGGGACTCCAGATTAAAGGCTATAATACAGAACCTGCTCTGATTTCCTTATAATTTAAGTTTATTTTGTGCTTTAGTGATTCATATTCAATGACACATTTTGCAGTTGTTAAATAATCACAAACTTTTTGAGTCACTGAACACAGTTTGACTGGTTGGTGATCCAAATTAGCAAGGTTTTATTTTAATCTTTAAAACACAGTTCAGGAGACATTTAGACATTTGTGCATTTTTGAAACCTGGATGGACATCAGTTTTTCTTGTGCTGCGCTGAGACGCCTTTCACTGTTATTTAAACCTTTAAAACCTGAAGGACTAGCCTACTTTTTTATACTAAACTGAGGTGAAAGATTTACCTGCTGATGATGGTGATGATGTCACAATGATGTCACAGATTTGAGTTAACGAGGAAGAAGAGAGGAAGTGCCTTTAATTCAGACAAAAATGATTATTAATGAATCATTCTGTTAAATGAGAGTTAAATTAATAATTTGTGTTGAAGTTTAAAGTGAAGTGTGTAAATAGTGACTGAGTTCAGTTCTTGTGAAGCTTTAAGAGAAAAACTTTGAAGCTTTTTAAAAATGTGACTTCTTGCACTCTGTTCATGTTGAATTTCTCTTTTTTATTTTTTATATTTTATTACTTTATGCATCTCAGTTTTTCTCTCTCTCTCTCTCTGTGTGTGTGTGTGTGTTTGTGTGTGTGTGTGTGTGTGTGTGTGTGAGGATCATATAAACTGCTGTATAAATGTCGAGCACGTTAAAAGTCCTCACTGAGCTCCACATCAACACAAACATCAGAGAAATGTGAAGATTATAATGTGACTTTTGATCATATTCCTCTTTATTTAAGGTGCTCAGTCGGACTCTGTCAGCTACAGACACATTAAAAATAAAAGCTCGCGTATGTTTATGGTCACTGATGACGCTCCTGCAGGTGTCGAATATTTCAGGTCGTGCTTCGTCATTTTTATGCAAATATTTGAATAAAACGTGAAAAATATCAAACTGTTGTGAGTGTTTTGGATGTTTCTGTCATGATCAAAAGTATTTTTTTCAATTTCAACTTTTCAGTTTCAACAACAACGTGAGAAAATTTCTTCAAATTTGGCACAAACGTCCACTTGACTCGAGGATGAGCAGATTAGATATCAGCGGTCGAAGGTCAAGGTCACACTGACCTTGTATTCGTCTCATTCTTGTTCACATAACTGATATTTCCCAGGAATCAAATGGAGGTCGTGTCAGGTGTGTCAGGGCTGCTGAGTTAACCCTTTAAAACCTGGAGCCACTTCACTTTAACTGCTGCTGTCAGACGCCTCTCACAAATATTTAACGTTTAAAATCCAGACCAAAAAGGGTTAATTTCTTTCAAACACATGGGAAAAAGACAATGAGCAACTTTTTAAGAAATGCTCCACATATTGTGAGATTTTGAAAAAAAATAAATAAAAAATAAATAAAATATATATATATATATATATATATTAAAGCTATGGGGAAAATTTCTAGGAAAAAAAATGATCATAACTATGAGTTGCAGAATTATTATTATTATTATTATTATTATTATTATTATTATTATTATTATTGTTGTTGTTGTTGTTGTTGTTAGCAGTTTTAATTCATATTTGGGTCATTTTTTCTTTTATTGCTCAATGCGTTCCTCCCATGTTTTTGAAAGATATCAGCCATATTTGCTCAGGTTTTAAAGGGTTTGTTTTTTTTATAATGTTTTTGATTAACTACAGTTACAAGGAACTGTGTGTGTGTGTGTGTGTGTGTGTGTGTGTGTGTGTGTGACCTGAATAAACACACACTCTCCGTCTGTTTTAGGATTTCATGCAGATCAGCTCTCCTGCAGGTATCTCAGCCAAATGAAAAGTCAACAACTGTTTTATTCTCAACACGTTCAAAGCTGTTTCTCACTAAAATGTTTCGTTCACTCGTCTCTCTGGTAATTTTCCTGCCAGGAGCGACTCCGGGTGTTTTGCTCCTCATGTTTTCTCTTGTTTTCGGTGTAACAGATAGGTGCAGTGTGGTGCTGAGTGCAGCAGCTGGTCAGTGTTTACAGACAGACTTTAACTGAGTTACACATTAACCACAGATTCTCTGGAAATGCAAACAGGAAGCGTCTTTGTCAGTTCTGGAGCTGGAAGATAACTTTCGATTTATGAGCGTCTGCAGATAAGTGTGTGTGGTATTTCTAAAGAATCTCTTCTCACGAAAAGTGATTGTTGAAACGTGTCACAGATTAACTTTGGCTGCTGATTATTTCTGATGAAATACTGAAAGAAAACTTCAACAAACCAAAGTTTTTATCGGATTCAGGAGGATATATTTGCACTATGACGTGATGAGTGTGTTTTATTCGTTTCTAATCACCAAAAAGAAAGAATATTTTGTTATCTTAGAGTGAGCCGTTAATATCTACATATATGAGAGCAGGTCCTCGTTGAAATTTTTAAACATTGAACTGTTGTTTTCAGGGTTTTTACTGGTTAAAATCACCTGAATTTTTTGTTTAGGAGAGGAGGAGATCTCTGTGGATAATTCAGCTCCCAGTAAAAACTGAACACTGAAGAAATTTTAACCAGGAGAAGTTTGAGCTCAGTGTAATCAAAAGCCACTAAATCCCCCCAAATCTGACACGTTGTTCCTTAAAAACTTGATGTTGGCCCATTAAAAAGAGAGGGACTCCAGATTAAAGGCTATAATACAGAACCTGCTCTGATTTCCTTATAATTTAAGTTTATTTTGTGCTTTAGTGATTCATATTCAATGACACATTTTGCAGTTGTTAAATAATCACAAACTTTTTGAGTCACTGAACACAGTTTGACTGGTTGGTGATCCAAATTAGCAAGGTTTTATTTTAATCTTTAAAACACAGTTCAGGAGACATTTAGACATTTGTGCATTTTTGAAACCTGGATGGACATCAGTTTTTCTTGTGCTGCGCTGAGACGCCTTTCACTGTTATTTAAACCTTTAAAACCTGAAGGACTAGCCTACTTTTTTATACTAAACTGAGGTGAAAGATTTACCTGCTGATGATGGTGATGATGTCACAATGATGTCACAGATTGAGTTAACGAGGAAGAAGAGAGGAAGTACCTTTAATTCAGACAAAAATGATTAATAATGAATCATTCTGTTAAATGAGATTATTTAAACCTTTAAAACCTGAACAAAAAGGTTTAATTTAGTTCAAAAACAGGAAATGGGAAAAGGCAATGAGCAAAATGAAAGAAACTGGTAAAAGGTGACAAAAAACAACCTGAAAATTAATGTTTAACAGAAGCGTGAGAGAGAAAAATTAGAAAATTATTTTAAAAAAGGGAAATTGTCCAGAAACTATATTAATGATTATTATTATATGTTCAAAATAGAATATGTCATTTGTATTTTTAGCACTTTTTTGCCAAGTTATTTCCTTGTTTATTTATTTATTTACTTATGTTTTGCTTTTTTTTGTACTAAGTTTCAGGTAATTTTCTTGGAAACTGTTGCTTTCTCAGTGTTTGCTCAGGTTTCAAAGGGTTAACAATAAACTGTACAGAGGACATGTGCTGGATCTGAAGCTCTGTAGTTGATTTAATCCACAGCTTTAATGTTAGTGTGAAGATAAAGTGCTTTTTGCATTTAAACACAGTCTGAGCAGTTTGTGTGCAGAGTTCATGAGTCACTGTTATAATACAGCCTGTGGAGGTGAGGCTTTTATTGTGAAATATGCATGCCGGAAGCTGTACTTTCAGCCTGCTGAAGTCTCGAAACCGAAAGTGTTTGTTCTCGTCCAATCGCTGTGTGTGAGGAGTGGCTCCAGCCTCCTTATAGGGAGACTGATGTCTCACTGAGTCTGTCCTCTGAAGACATCTGCAGCGATGGAGCTGCGTCCTCTCGTGTGTCTCTGTCTCCTGACTCTGTCCTCAACAACGTCCGCGGAAGGAAGCGGTGAGTGAGCTGTGAGTGAGCTGAGCTGTGCAGTTATTTAATTCAAAGTCATTTTGGAAAGACTGCGCGAGGATGCGGGGAGCGCGAGACACCTGCTGTGTCCCGGCAGCCCCTGCGGCTGTCTCTGCAGCACTCAGTGTGTGTGCGACGTGTCCCGATCAGCTGATCGATAGGATCGATGGAGCCAAGTTATAACTTTACAGGTTGCGTCATTCCTGCTGCTGATGCGGGTGCGTGCATGTGCGCGTGCGCGTGCGTAATGCAGACGGAGCTGTTTCCCAGAAACTGCAGCTTCTGCTGCTGCGCACTAGGCTGTGATATCCGGTGTAAAAGTGTGTGTGTGTGTGCGTGCGTGCGTGCGTGGGTTTTTGTGCGTGTGTGTGTTGTGGGGTGGAGTGAGCTCAGCTCATGAGAAGTTTTGTTGCAAATTTTTCCAAAGAACTTTTTTCTTCTTATTAAACCTGATTGAAAGTTTCACTGATTTCACCAATTCTGGACTCTCATGTCGCCGAAATACAGTGTGTGTGTGTGTGTGTGTGTGGCTGGCTGGGTGGGTGGGTGCGCGCATGCGCTTGCGTGATGCAGACGGAGCTCTGTTTCTGTAAAAACTGCCGCTCCTGCTGCTGCGCACTAAGTTCATCCAGTGTATGTGCGTGTGTTTGTCTGTTTGTGTGTGTGTGCGTGTGTTTCTTTGTGTGTGTGCATGTGTGTGTGTGTGTGTGTGTGTGTGTGTGTGTGTGTGGGCTGCTTGAACTTCGAAAAATTTAAAGTAAACACATTTGTAATCAGTTACAGTAACTGAGAAAAAAGTGTCCTGTAATTAAATTACAGTTACTGATTCACTGGTTTAAATTGGGTATATTTTTTCAGGGTTTTTTTACTCTTTGTTTTTAATTATTTTTTTCTGAAAATACAGATTAACATGAATCCAAAATATTTGAAGCAAAGTTAAATGTAAACATTTGATTAAAAAAAGAAAGAAAGAAAGCCAAGCAGTGTTAGAGACTAGTTACATGTAATATAAATGTAATTGTAATCAGTTACAGTAACAGCATATTTTTTTCTGTAAGAAAAAAGTTTTACATGTTTAATATTAAAAAAACAATTACAAAGATGTTACATCTGAATATATTATTTACTGTATATTATTTTTCTGTTTAAATGTAGAATAAAACATTTATGAACATTTAACATTTATTCTGTTGCTTTACATCTTTACAGCGTGCAGGAATGCCTTCTTTGGGCTTACTTTCCCCAAAATTTCAGCTTTATTGCCCAGTTTAAAATCAAAAAGGAATTTGTTGGAAAAGTAATCTAATGTTCTTTTTATTTTTAAGATTTGATTTTTAATAAATCAAGTAATTGTGTCATAACGAGAGGTTTGCATCAGATTTCTGTTGAATCTTGTGTGTGTGCGACGTGTCCCGATCAGCTGATCGATAGGATCGATGGAGCCAAGTTATAACTTTACAGGTTGCGTCATTACTGCTGCTGATGCGTGTGCATGAGCTCTGTTTCTCAGAAACTGCAGCTTCTGCTGCTGCGCACTAACTTCATATCTACAGACTGTAATATCCGGTGGAAAGATGTGTGTGTATGTGCATGTGTGTGCGAGTGTGTGTGTGTGTGTGTGTGTGTGTGTGTGTGTGTGTTGTGGGGCGGAGTCGTCTCCATCCTGTGGAGACTTGATGTGTTTGTGAGTTCAGCTCATGAGAAGTTTGAGTTTTGGTTTGTTATATGAGTGGAATCGGCTGCTGATTGATATTTGCAGGATATTTGGCTTCTTTTGTCGCTGCTGAAATATAAAGTGTGACTTCTGCTTGAAATTAAAAAGTAGTAGAAGTAGAAACCACAGAGGAAATGAATGTTGTTTTCAATGAAGTTTAGTTCCGCATTTTGCCTCCCGCCCTGCACTCACACACAGACACAGATCTGAACGCTCATTGTCGAGTCTCTGTCTGATTTTTTTATTTTCATCCACAAAACACAAAGACAACAACAACCACAGAAATAACAACATAAAACACACATAAAAACAACAAATGAACAGAAACAGAAAAAAAAAAAGAATTCCTCGGAGGCCCCAGTTTCACCCTCCTCGTCCCCAGAGAGGGAAACATCCATCTCTGAGGCAGAGTCCACATCGTCACCCCCTGACGACTCAGAAACAGGAGGAGAGTGGGGGACAGAGCCGGAACCACCACGCGCCGAGGCGAGGTTGGAGGGCTGGTCAGGGCGCAGGCGATGAAACTCCTCCACGAGTCGCGCATCCAGGATCTGGCGAGCCGGAACCCAAGACCGCTCCTCCGTCCCGTACCCCTCCCAGTCCACCAGGTACTGTAGCCCCCTCCCACGACGGCGAGAGCGGAGCAGGCGGTGTACCGTGTAAGCCGGAGCCCCGTCGATGATGCGGGGGGCGGAGGCGGTCGGGAGACAGGCTGCAGGGAACTCTCCTTGAAAGGCTTGATCCTGGAGACGTGAAAGGTGGGATGAATCCTCATAGTGCGGGGCAGCTTGAGCCGGACCGCCACCGGGTTGACCACCTTCTCGATGGGGAACGGTCCGACAAATTTAGGAGCCAACTTTTTAGAGTCCACCCTCAGAGGAAGATCCCAGGTCGACAACCACACCCTTTGTCCCACTTGGTAGGAGGGAGCTTGGGACCGGTGACGGTTAGCTGCTGTGGCGTATCGATCCGCAGCCCCCAGAAGCGCGGATCTGGCCTGTGTCCAGGCTCGGCGACAGCGACGGATGAAAGCCTCTACCAAGGGATAAGCAGTGTCCTTCTCCTGGGCTGAAAACGGGGGGGGGGCTGGAAGCCGTACGCACAATGGAACGGGGAAAGACCAGTGACGGAGCTCCAGGAGGCGGGGTGTTTGGAGGCCATGCAACGGAGTGCCATCTCCATCTGCTGGTTCATCCTTTCCGACTGGCTGTTGGACTGCGGATGGTAACCGGAGGACAGGCTGGTGGAGGCACCCAGGAGGCGACAGAACTCCCTCCAAAATGCAGAGGTGAACTGGGGACCTCGATCGGAGACCACATCAGAAGGGAGGCCGTGGAGACGGAACACGTGCTCCAGGAGCACCAACGGTCTCCTTGGCTGAAGGGAGCTTGGGCAGAGGCACGAAGTGAGCCATCTTACTGAACCAGTCCACCGCTGTCAGGATAGTGGTGTTGCCTCCTGACAGTGGCAGACCAGTGACAAAGTCCAGCGAAATGTGGGACCAGGGGCGATGAGGCACCGGTAAAGGTCGTAGGAGGCCGGCAGGGGCCCGTCGTGGGACTTTATTTTGATTGCATACAGGGCATGCGTTGACAAAGTCTTTGGTGTCCTCTTCCAGGGTAGCCCACCAGAACCTCCGTTGCAGGACCTCCTTGGTCTGTGCAATACCTGGATGACAAGTGAGTCGGGAATCATGCAAATAACAAATAGGCAGTCCTGGGGGCAAGAGCTGGGACGTGGCTGGTCTTCCAATGCCGCCTTGATACGTTCCTCAATCTCCCAGGTGAGGGCGGCCAAGAGACGAGAAGCGGGGAGTATCCTCCCCAACCAGAAACTGTCGAGACAGGGCGTCGGGTTTGACGTTGCGGGAACCAGGTCGATATGAGAGGGTGAAGGCGAACCTGGCGAAGAACAATGCCCACCAGGCTTGGCGAGAGTTCAGTCTCTTGGCTGAGCGGATGTACTCAAGGTTTTTGTGGTCTGTCCAGACAAGGAAGGGAACCTTGGTCCCTTCCAGCCAATGCCTCCACTCCTCCAATGCCAACTTCACCGCCAACAATTCCCGGTTGCCAATGTCGTAATTTCTTTCTGCCGGGGACAATCGTCGGGAGAAGAAGGCGCAGGGATGGAGTTTCTGGTCCACAGCGGAACGTTGGGAGAGTACGGCCCCTACCCCCAGCGCCTCTTGAGGAGCTGGAAAGCCTCCTCGGAGACCTTGCAGGAAGTGAGGGCAGTGAGAGGTGCAGCTACCGTACTGTAACCCCGGATGAACCTCCTGTAGAAGTTGGCGAACCCTAGGAAACGTTGCAACTGCTTGCGAGAATCAGGAACCGGCCAGGAGGTGACAGCAGAGACCTTAGCAGGGTCCATCTCCATACGATTGTGACCGATGATGTACCCCAGGAAGGAGACAGAGGAGGCGTGGAACTCGCATTTCTCAGCCTTGACAAACAGGGAGTTCTCCAACAAGAGTTGCAGAACCGTCTGAACATGATGTACGTGCTTTTGCTTGGAGCGAGAGAAGATCAGACTGTCGTCCAGGTAAATGAACACATACTTGTTAAGCAGGTTCCTAAGCACATCATTAATGAGTCTTCCATTCATCCCCCTCTCGGATCCGGACCAGATGATAAGCGTTGCGGAGGTCCAGCTTCGTGTAGATGGTGGACCCCTGAAGCAGCTCGAAGGCGGAGGCGATGAGGGGGAGAGGATAGCGGTTCTTAATGGTGATGTCGTTCAGACCCCTGTAGTCGATGCAGGGCTTCAGGGAGCCATCCTTCTTGCCAACAAAGAAGAAGCTTGCCCCAGCGGGGGATGAGGAGGGCCGGATGATACCGGAGGCCAAAGCATCGCCGATGTACGTCTCCATCGCCTCTCTTTCAGGTGCTGACAAGGAGTATAGACGACCCCTGGGAGGAACAGAACCGGGGAGAAGGTCAATGGCGCAGGCATATATGACCAGTGAGAGGGCAGAGAAGTGGCCCTCGTCTTGTTAAACACCTCCCAGAAATTGTGGTAATCTGGGGGCACCTTGGAGAGGTCTGGAGTGGAGCAGGAACTTGCACGCAGCGAGGGTGTGACTGTCTGTCGAAGACAGATCTGATGACAGGAGGGGCTCAAACTCAGGATGGACCCCGTAGACCAGTCTATATGTGGATTGTGACGGCGAAGCCAGGGGTAGCCGAGTATCAGGGGAAGGTTGGGAGACCTCAGGACGTGAAACCTGATGGTCTCGAGGTGTGTGCCAGACAGGAGCATCGAGATGGGTGTGGTTTGGTGAGTGACAGTCCCCAGAAGATGACCATCCAGGGCGCTGGCTGGTATCGGACGAGGAAGAGGGACCAGCTCAATCTCTAGCTGCCGGGCGAGTTCCTCGTCAATGAGATTAACATCGGCCCCAGTCAATGAAAGTAGCAAGGGTGTGAGATCCCTCCGCCAACAAGAGCTGGACGTGGAACAAGGGTCGTTGGTCAGGGGCAGAGTTCCGAGATCGGCTCAGCAGGATGCCCCTCTCTACTGCTGAGCCCTCCCCTTTAGCTGGGCATCGGGAGACAAAATGGCCGGCCTGGCGTCTAGCGCCGAAGCCGATTGACGAGCTTCAGCCGCGTTAAAGGTGAGCTGAGCCTCGTGCTGCTGCAGCATTCCCTCCACGCAGGCTAGGCGAGACAGAAGAGCGGTGTTCTCTGCTGGGTCCATGTCTGGCCAGATTGTACTGTAACGGGAGTGGTGTGGACCTAGATGCAGTACACCGGCAAACAGGAACAGTTGGTAATAACTTTTATTAAAACCAACACAGGCAAGGAACGAAGCAAAGTGAAACAGTACTGAGTAAAGTTCGTTCTTCGAGCGGAGCGCCCTAACACAGTCTCTGATGATCAGACGGAGTGAAGAGACGAAGCTTACTGCACAAGATGTCAGCGAGGAGGAAACCCCGTAGTCCGACGGCCCGGCGGCACGTGTGGAGGTACCGTCGAGGCGGGGACAGGCGGGGTTTTCGTAGCCAGCTGAGCAGTCCATGAATGCAGCAGTACCGACGGGGAACAGGCAGGAGAATCGTCGGGGCCAGGCAAAGGAATCGTTACCAGTAGAGCAGATCACTTCCAGAAACGCTAAAGCAGAACTCGTGGTCGGGGACAGAAGGCAGGTAGGTTTACCGGGGATCAGACGAGGAGAGCAGGTCGGGGACAGGCAGAGTCGGCTTCGTGAGTTCAGGCAGAAGAACGCTGGAAAGCCTTGCATGATGCTGTAGAACAATCTGGCGGAGAGTGAGTGTGCAGGAGAGGCTTTTATGCAGGACTGATTGGTGATGAGCAGCAGCTGTGAGGTGAGCTGGCAGGAGAGGTGGGCGTGGCTTGCAGGTAGAGTGGAAAAGTACTGGCAGAGTGACAGGAGGAGGATGAGAGGCAGTGATCATGACAGCCAAAGGTGCAGATTAACATAAATCCAAAATATTCTTAGCTCATTTGAATTAGCCCATTCATTTAAAAAAATTAAAAATCAGAATCAGCATCACCAGCTAAGTAGTGTTGGAGAGTAATCAGTTACATGTAATTTGTCACAAAGTAATTAAAGAAATTGTAACTGTATTAAGTTACACTTACTGAGGAAAAAATATTCAGTCAAATTAAATTTATTGATCAAAATGTTGATGATTTATTTATTTATTTGTTTTTTAATGAAAATATTTCTGAAAATACAGATGAACATGAATTCAAAACAATATTGCAAAGTTAAATCTGCCTATTTGGTGACAAAATAAAGTAATTATATGGCAAAAAAGTTAATTGTCATAAATCAAAGTTACTGCGGGAAAATATATATAATTAAAGTATCAAAATGTTGTATTTAGAATGAAACATTCATTCTGTTTTATGTCTTTTCACAGTTCAGGAACGCCTTCTTTGGGCCTATTATCCCAAATGTTCAGCTTTTTTTCCCAGTTAAATAAATAAATAAATAGATCATCAGAAAAGTGATTAAATATAATAATTTCCATTACATTTTAACAAGGTAAATAATCTGTATCCAGTTACATTTCAGAACAACCTTCCTAACCACAGACTGTCATAACGAGAGGTTTGCATCAGATTTCTGTTGAATCTCCTCTGTTGGTTTGTGATGGTGTTCAGGATCTGGATCTGCAGGTGTTCAGGTGTTCCTGGCTCAGGCAGGTGGAGGCCTGTCCTGTTAATGTGGCTCAATCTGCTTTATAGTAATTCATGTTTTAATTTTCCCTCTCTCTCTGTTATCGTCGTCCATCTGCTCTCCCACACACTCTTGTGTTAAAATCACGCAGCAGTGCCTGTTTGTGTGGTTCGCCTGTTTCTGGGTGAAGAGATGTTGTCTGATAAATGATGAGATCTGTCGCAACGACGCCTGTTTAAAAGTGTATTTGGCTCGTGTGCTCACAGAGGGGTGTGGTGTTAACTGACAGTAACGGATTTTTGGACCTCAGGGGGCAAAAAAACAACACGACACTGACACACTGATCCTCATGCAGCAACAATCCCGTAAATTTCACCTAATTATAAAAAATAAATCTTTTATTCCCTCTGCAACAACCACCCTGAACAAAATGAAACAGACACTCCACTACATCGTTTTATCTGCTGCTGCTTTTTAATGTCTGCACTTTATGAGTTTGAGTGTGTCTTAAGTGTGTTTAACAGTGTGTTGTATTTTTGTTGGAGTCTTGTCAAAGGAGAATTTCTGTGGGACAGACGATAAAGAGTTTCTTATCGATCTTATCTGATCTAATTTCATGTTAAGAGAATAAATATGAGAAGTGAGCTCCTCTGCTCTTACCTCGCTGTGCTCAACGACGAATCCCATTCGATCATAACTAAACTATTATCATCAGTAACGCCAACTAAACTCTAAATAATATGCTCTGCCAAGACTCTGTCACATGGCCAAGAGCTGAAGACGCGTCACTAAATGAAACATTAAACAGGAAGAGAGAGGAAGCTCTGCAGAGGTGAAATCAGCGTTCGGTTCAACAGTCGAAACTAAGAAACTGATCCTCCAGAGTGTCAGTATACTGGAGTTACAGCAAAACCCTCAGCCTGAAGGTGACCGACTGTCAGGCTGTGTTTTTTAATGAGTAGGAAATGGTTATAATAATGATGAAAGATTAAATAAAACAACCATCAGAGGAAATGTGCTGATGTCATGTCCACCACCACTTTGGAAAAAGAGAAAAGTTACAATCCAGTTTCAAAAAAGGTTGGGACGCTGTGAAAAACATCAATAAAAACACAATGTAATGATAAATATAAATATATATTATAAATCCTTTTTGACTTATTTTCAATTACAGCACAGAAACAAGATGTCACATGTTCAAACTGTTTTTTGGATTTTTTTTGTAAATACAGACTAATTTTGAATTTAATGCCTGCAAAAATGTTCCTCACGTTTGTGCAGAGGCATGTTTTCCTCTGTGTGACGTCACATTTTCTTTTAACAGCAGTTAAGTTTTCATGTCTGTCTGTCTGTATTTCATGTGTCTGTCTTCACTCAGTGACTCTGCCTGTAAACACACTGATTAATTCCTGTTTTTTCATCTTTCAGGGCCAAAAGTCGTCATAGCACAACAAGACGGTGAAGCCGTTTTACCGTGTTCCCTCAGCACTGAAGAAAACATCGAGTTCAAACTGTTCGACTGGACGAAAACCGCTCCGTCAGACGCTGGTCGGAGAGAGGTTTTCTTTTATGATGCAGGAATCCATTACAACAACGGCCATCAAGGTCAGAGTGATGAGTTCAAAGGTCGAGTCTCTCATTTTCCTGAAGAGCTGAAACACGGTAACGCCTCCATCATCATCAGAAACATAAAGATGACTGACAGCGGAGAATACACCTGTGATTTTCCTCGTCTGCAGCCACAACAGACTTTCCACATTAAGCTGGTTGTTGGTGAGTAAAACATTAAAGATGTTTATTCTTTTTTTTGATCTTTCAGCCGTCTGTAGAAAATGAAATCGTCTCCTCTGAATCTTTGATTGTAAAGGTTTCAGCTGTGTCTTAAAGTGTTTTGTTTTGCTTTTCAGATCCAGTCTTAACCTCTTCAGGCTCATTTTGAATTTGTTTATTTCTGTCTCTTAATATCTTCACATGTTAAACTGTTTAATATCAGGACCACGAGGAGCTGATACATGTGATTTATATCACTGTGAGACAAACACTCAGCAGGTTTCATTTAATGTGTTGATCTTATTTCAGACGCTGAAAGAGTTAAATACATAAAATATTAATGAGAAAAAAAACAGAAGCTTTCCAGTTTTTGCCCTTTAACTTCATATTTTAAACACAGTGAATCCGTCATAAAAAGAGCCATCAGGCTGAAATTCACAGGATCTCTCCCTGAACTTGTCTGTAATGTCTGTACCAAATTTGAGGTTGATTGACAGAAGTGTCTCTGAGATATTTTAGAAAGTGCAGTACAGAGCATCTCCAGCAGAGGACTCCAGAGCTCTCTAAAACTTTCTCAAAGTTACTAAATAATAAAAATAAATCTCTTTATGATTCTGACAAAATGTTCCTGAGAGTTAAATCTGACTATAAAAATATGTTTTTAATGTTTAAATAAAGATTAAAATATTTATTATCCCTGAATCTGACCTCCATAAACATATAAATAAAGTTTCTCTGTTCTGTGGGGGTCCCTCTGCCACCGGAAGTCCAGCTACAGTCACTTCCATATATGGTCACACAGGTAATTTAAGTGGCCACAAACTCACCGTGTTTTCACGGTGCTGACTTCCTATTGGAGGAAACCAGCTGTCAATAAGACACACGTGGAAATGCTCTCCTCTGATTGGTTGATTGAGTAGAAGCCCAGTAGTGACGTCACTGTAGGTCGTACAGAGATGCTGATTGGTTGCTTTAGTTCGGGGGCGTTTCCTGGTCTCAGAGATACTGAACATGATTGGTCAAATCTTTGGTCAAAACTTTAAATGGACTGAAAATATTTTGTTTTGAAAGTTTGACGAGCGGAGCCGAAACTAAACGAGGAACAAAATCTACTTTTATTCACGATATTTTTACTTCCGTCAAACGTAAAGGAGGTAAATTCAATGGATGTGATTTTATTCTTTAAAACGAGCCGCTGTTTGTCAACAAATGTTTGTTTTTTTACCCATAAATACTTTTTAACTGCGGCAAGACAAGATTTAAGTTAAGCTGCTAACTGTTTACTGCCGTAAAGTAACACGATGCTGCTTTTATGTCGTAAATCCTGTGACGAGATTCTTAAACCCGAATAAAAAACGAGAATTTAAGGTTTCAAACGTTATACAGCATGTTTGTCCTGACCTCTGAAGTCAACATGAAAATATAAAGTGTATTTATTTATCAGTTTTAATGTGTAAACATCGGGTCGCGTGCATCCTCCGTGCTTTATCACATTAAAAGACAGAACAGGTGAAAACATCACAGGTGAGTCCTGATTTATTTATTATTTTAATGGCGTAACTCTGTGATCAGGTGTGTGATCACAGGCCTGATATCATTCAGATCACCTGAAATCTTAAAACATCGCTGTGTTGAACTAACTGTGATGATTTTATACGTTTACCATCGCACTATTTACACGCAAAGTTTGACTAAATGTTAATGGTTTTAAAAGTATATTTTTTAAAATCCCTTTTAAATGTATAGAGATGCTATTCATTGAAAATTAAATATAAAAAAACAGCTAAATCCACTGAATGTGTAATTTACTTGGTGCACTCATCTCAAACAAAGCAGTGTCATTAAACAGTCCATCAATAAATCGTAATTAGAGTAAAAATGATCCGTTTTTGTTGAAACTATATTAGCGGGGTTTTGATTTCGTGTTCTGGTTATTGCAGAGACTGTAGTTTGTTTTGCTTTTTAATCCTGTTTTCTTTCTATATTTAGTTTACCCTCATTGACATGAACTCCTGCTCTTGTGTTTTGCAAAAAATAAAATTATAAAAATAGAGAAAGTTCTCCAGTGAAATCCTGAATCAGCTGTGCTCGACAGCCAAGGCAGGATTTCAACAAATCTTATCATTTATTTCCATCTCTGCACTATAATTAAAAATGGTTCTCACTAACATATTTAACATCTTATAATACAGGACATTTCATTACCTTTCAAGGCTGTTTCATATTTGATAACTGCATTTTTGCATCGTTGGAGCACAACAGATTTGGCAGAAATTCAAGAGTGTCTCAACTGTATAAGTGCTTTTTTCTTGATATAGGTCCGAATCTAACTCATATCATAACGTGTTTGTAATATCACGCTCTCTCAGATAATGATGGAATGTGTAATTGAGGCCACGAATGTGAAGTTTTAATTTTCGTATATAATCTTTGTTTTTATTGTCATCACAGGTGCAGCTCCAAAACCATCAGTCACGACATCTGATGCAAAAGTCGGAGTGCTGCTTCGTTGTGAGGTTGAAGGCGATCCACAGCCTACAGTAGAGTGGCAGGACAGCGCTGGAAACAAACTTCCTGCTGGGGAGACTCAAGTCTCTAAAAGAGGAGGCCGCGTGTATTACACTCTCAACGCTACTGTGACCAGATCTGACGACTTCCGCTGTTTAGTCACACAGAAAACACTTGGCCATCAGACTTATGAAGACATTTATGTGCCTCTCAACAGTAAGAGTTTTCCTTGTCGTATTTTCATATTTAAATATTTTTTATTGTACTTAAGTTACTCTTTTTCAAAAATGTTCACATGTTCAAACTGAACATAAAGGAACTTGTGATGAAAAAATCCACACAAATGTTTCAAACTGAGTGGAAGCTTTATATCACATGTAAGCCTCTTTTCCACTCCACAAAATCACACTAATATCTGGCATTTTAATGCAATGAGAGAGTGGATAGTCGCTATTCACACCTGTGTGAAAATGACGAGACAAAAACACGCGCCACAGCTAAACACCGTCCGTTTCCTCCCAAGCAGCTAAAACATCCAAATTAGTCTGCACCGAGTTTGAAAGAGAGACTGAATCAGGAAGTGATATATATAACAATAAATAACCACCATATTTTGGCAGGTTTACCTGTGCTTAAAAAAACTGCACGTATGCACTAATTTTAGTGGAAAACTGGTCTGAGACTTCATTCATCTTCAGAGAGAAGAGGAGGAATAAGAGGCCCTGTGTTTCGCTGGTGAAGCGGCCGTTTGTCAGCAACGAAAATCAAACTTAAATCAAACAATCAAAGGGCCACTGATGCATCATGGGCATTTTCTGTACGCAGGCAAAATAGGTTCAGTGTCTGTTCATAGCCATCAAGGTTATTCTTGATTTATTTAGCCAAGAAATAAGCAAACACTGGAACAAAGAAATCATCATTTTTTCCCAGGTGCATGCTGGTTCTACCTTCCTACCTATCTTTCACTACAAAACAAAACAAAATACTAATTATGAAGAAATGTGCTAAACAAAACAATGATAATTAAACTAAACATACTAAGCAAATATCTAACAGAAAAAAAGGCTCTCTGAGGCTGAGGCTCTCAGATTTCTCACATGCAGCTTTCAAACACTCGCTTCATTCACTGCAGCAGAGTCGCTTTAATACGTCAGAAACACCTGAAAGAGCCGCAGGTTTGGATTTAAGTTAAAAACGGAGATAAAAACAGAGAAACTTCACACAGTCAGCACGTTCACATGATGTTAGAAAAACCTGAATTATTGTGTTAATCCGACTAAAACTGGACTTTTAAAGTTCATGTAAACATGTTAGTCAGACTGAAATCAGATTAAATCAAATTTCTCAAAATCAGACAAACACTCAGATAATTTGACTGAAAGTTGATCTCCTTCGTCATGTAAACACCTCAGCCTCCCTCTGTGTTTAGGGTTAGGGACTGTTAGTTATTTATGAGGGGGGAAGAGGTGCTGCTGAACTGGTCAGGCATTTAAAACACGTCAGCACTGAGGAGGAGCTCGTGTTCTTGATTTTGGCCGAGGTGAGGGACAAACAGCAGCTCACTGCAGCTGTAAAATCAAATATCGACATCGGCCTGAAAGAAACATTTCTGCGACACGACGAGCCGACAAGACGACGCTTTAATGATGCGACTTTAATTAGTTTAAACGGGTGAGATCGTCTCTGGTTTGCTTTTGTCAGGATTGTCTCAGCTGATTGTATCTGATCAGCCAAAATGAGTCCGAAAATATCAACATGACAGCTATCTGCAAAATATTGTGTATCTCTGGTTCTATTTTTTATTCTTCTTCAGGAAATGAAGCAACAAACAAACAAACAAACAAACAAACAAACAAACAAACAAACCTGTTTTTACTCTGAACCGTAAACACACTTATAGTTTAATTTTAATAATTTGTTCTTCTACATAATTATCCTAATATGTCATTCAGCAGCAAGGACCACACCTCAGTAGGAATTCATTTTCACAATTTATTGACGTGAATGTAGATTTGGTAGATTTGGTATAAACACTGATGTTGAATTATTGTGGGATGGATGGTTCGCGGTGTGGAGAAGCTTCGGTGGGAATCCGCCGTGGCTCCCGGGTACGACAGACCCCCGAGGACCCCACGGAGAGAAGGAGGAAAAGGGAAGAGATCGAGGGAGGGGGGTGTAGAATAACGAGAACAAAGGGGGAGATCAGGTTAGGAGGATATTTAGGCCGGAAGAGGCGCGGTTGAGGTGCAGTAGTGGTGTGGTCCTGCTCCTGAAATTCTGCTATGTAGCTTCAATTATTTGAAATATGTTTTCTTAGTAATACAAATGCTTTTTTTTTATTTCTATAAAGTTAATAAATCACCTTAGATTGAAAAATGTTTCTTATTCAGGTCGTAGTTAGAAGTTTAAAACATTAATTTATATTTAATTATTGTTGTAATTCTGATGAAACCGACAGAAGCTGATCAGAAATCTTCTTAGTTGATTTTAGGGTGAAAGATGAATTTAAATTCTGAAATCATGATTGTTGTTGTTTCAGAAAAATTACTCCTCACACTGTTAAACATTTTCCAAAATTAAAATATAGATTCCAGTGTTTATTTTATTGGCTAAAACATAAGAAGTGTATGGGACTATAATATCTGTAATAGTCTGAGCTCAGAGAGACAGACAGTGTCTCTGTCTCTGACTGTCTCACAGGCTCTGAAGAAATGTTTAGCCAAACGTTTTTCATAGTAAGGACCTTTCAAAATGAATATTCTGTGGCTTTATTGTGTCATTTGATCATCAACAGTTGTAGATTTAATAACTTTCTTACTGTGAAGAAGTTTTATGTGTATTTTATGATCTATCTCCTATCTGCTGAAAATCATACTGTCAGGATTTGTAAATACTCTGGTATACTGTTATACTGTAATATCACCTAAGTCTTTATGTTTGTTCTCAAATATGAATATTTAAAGACTATTGTGTGAAAAATGAGAATTAAAAAAAGTAAATATTAAAACAAGGTAAAGGTAGAAAAAAAGATCAATTACTGACTAAAAAACATGTAAAGCATTTAAATATGCTTTCTTTGGGGTGGTGAAAATGACTCTGAGGACAATGTGGGAGACAGGACAAAAAGCAAGAGTTTGTGTCACATGATGAGTGGATATGTTGTTAACGCTAACTTCCACATGTCTGCCTAACTTAATGCCTCTGCATGTGAACATACTGATTAATGCATGTTTTTATCTTCCAGAGCCAACGATGATCAAAGTGTACAAAGGGAGAGATGTTTCTTTACCGTGTTCCCTCGGTACTGAGGAGAACATCGAGTCAGAGCTGTTTGAATGGAGGAAAGACGGTCAGAAGGAGGTTTTCATGTATGATGGAGGAAAACATCACAACAGCGGTCGTTCAAGCCAGAGTGAAGAGTTCAAAGGTCGAGTCTTTCACTTTCCTGAAGAACTGAAACACGGCGACGCCTCAATCACCATCACAAACACGAAGATGAGTGACAGAGGAAACTACACCTGTGATTTTCCACGTCTTCAGCCTCGCCAGACTTTCCAGATTAAGCTTGTTGTGGGTGAGTAACTTTAATAAAACAAATTAAGAGTAACCACTTTTTTTCCAGCCAAAAACGTATACACGGGTGTTTAGTCATGTTAATCGATGCCGGTCATAATGTCAACATTTTAGTGCCAAGTATTTGAATCCTACATTTTGTGGTGTAAATGTAAAAGTGTTTGCCCTCCATTGAAACTTGGCTGTTACAGTGGACTTTTCCTGTTGATCTTTCTTCACCAATTAACCCCCTCCTCCCTGCTCCATTCCTTAGAGAAGTGATTGTAACAAGGACAAAGATATTAAAGGTTCAGTAGAATAGTTTTTCAAAATCATGGCCCAGTGGCATGGGTTCTCACAATAGAAAACACATACACACACACACACACACACACACACACACACACACACACACACACACACACACACACACACACACACACACACACACACACTGATTCCTTGCTTTAAAGTCAGATATGGCATGTGCTTTATCTGTTGATTTGTATTTTCTCTGAAATCCTACATTATTTCGAGCATTCGAGCATTATTTTTATTGTCTTTTGAAGGTGACACAGTTTTTCAAAATAAAGGCGTATGCTGAAGTCTGTGGTCTGGTGTCTTAGGCTGACTCGTCTTTTCAGAGTCGACTGGAGTTCAGGTTCGGTGCCTGTGGGGGGGGCAGACTGAGGCTGTTGTTCCCATTTTTAAACAGAGACCAGAGTGTTTCCTGTAATTATCAGTGTGTCACAGTGTTCGGCGTCTCTGGGAGAGTTCGTTCAGGGGGCTGGATCAACGGCGGTCCAGCTCTTTCGGGGTTAATAAAGGAGTGGTGGGAGTTTGTCCGTCCGGTTGAGACGCTCTTTGTGGACTTGAAGTCTCACAGCCTCCTGGTTCTTTTATAACCACAGTGAGAGCTGTGTGACTGTGTCCTCAGCAGGAAGTCAAACACATGTCCCGTGTGTCTCCAGGTCGTCTCTTGTCGCTGATAAGATCTCAGCACACAGCCGGGGACAGAGTGTGTCCTCAGAGGACATCAGAGTCACTTTGCTCTGCTTGCAGAAACATTTTGCTTGAGTAACGTAGAACATACAGCCAGCAAGTGTTTTCAGAAAATAAATGATTTAGAGTCAAAACACACTCAGTGAGTGAGTTCACATGGACACGAATTACCTGTTTATGATCAGGCTTTTGAGAATCTTAATGTGTTTTAGCATGTAAATACAATAACCCTTTGAGAAGAAACTCGAACATGCTAGTTAAAGTCCTCTGAAAGAAACTGGTATGTATACGAGGAATGTGACTAGCCCGATTTTTCTGCATTCACGTTAACACCGTATGATCATAACATGAATAAGCCTCATAAACAGGTTATTCGTGTTTCTTTAACGGCACTCTGTGTGTGTTTCCTGCAGTGCTGCAGCAGAAATACTGAGAGTGAACCAGCTGTTTCTGTCAGTGCAGAAAGCACACTGATCCAAAATACAGAGAAAGATTCATTGTATGGAAAAAAAAAACTTATATATGAACATTTAGATGTCAGTATTGTTTTTGTTTACACTACAGTAATAAGAAAGTTGTTGATTTTTACTGAAGTTGTCACAGTGAAATTAAATGAACATAGGTTATACAAGAATATTTACTTATGTATCAATGAATATTTAATATCATCCTGTCTTTTTTTTTAAGTGGACATTGGTGAAACCGAGATTGGAGACGGCTCAGGTATGTTAACCCTCCAGTCTGACGCCCTCATACAAAGACCACAACATCTGCATATTTATGTAAATAACAGTTTTGACTTGTATCATAATTTCATTGTTGCAGACAGAAAATAAGGCGAGATAAAAGTCACACATCCTCTCCTGTGCGGCCTGTCTCTGATCCACAGTGTGAGATCAGTGTGAGCTGCTGCTGTGTTACAGCCTCACAGAGCCACAGACAAGACTGTAGACTCTTTGTCTTATTTCATTTATGTGTTATATTTTCTTTTAACAAAGATTATCAACACCAGCTGTAACAACAATTATCCTAAAATAAAGATGTTCTTACTAAAGTTAACCCAGAGTGACCGCCTGCAGCCTGCGAGTCAGAGCTCAGGGAGTAGAGGACAGCTGCAGCAGGCAGGACAGACAGTCAAACCTTGGTCCTCCTGATGAGGGACACGTCCAGCGTCCCCCTCCTCACTGCCGAGCAGGAAACTGTCCATCAGATCAGAGCGGACATCACTGTCCCTGCTGACATTCGTCCCACTGCTGCTTTTATCTGCTCACAGCTTCACACTTTACATTTCAGGAGCGTCCACACCTTCAGCTGCTGTCTCTGTGGACACTCTGATGTCCACTCTGATGTCTCTGACACACGCTTACTGTCTGAGGGATAACAGGAACGTTTTATCTCTTTCAGAGTCCACTCCTGGATGGATTGGTGCTCTTGCTGGAGTTCTTGGTATTGTTGTTCTCATTCTCGTTGCAGTTGTAGTCACGCTTCGCATCAAACAAAAACGTAATAAAGGTAAGTTTAAGTAAAGTTTTGTATCAACATGTTGACGATGATCAGACAACAGAGTCTTTATATGTTTCTCATGTTTGAGTCTTGTTGTTTTATCTTCTCACACATGAATCCTTCTGTTGTTATTGACACTCAGAGGAGGATCGACTCACTTTGGATTTTCTGTAATTTAACTTTGTTTTCTGTCCTGCAGGTTCACCAGTCCCACAAAGTTAAACTACTTGATAAAGTGAACTGCCTCTTCCTGTGCTGTGTAATTTGCTGCTAAAGTTTTTGCACCATGTTGATGAACCAGTTTGAGTTTCAGATCAGACTGTGTGATACTGAGGACTTTTTGTCTGGTCCTCATTTATTTCAAGCAGTTTGAGAGTTAAAATAATACTTCACCTGTAAAATGACCATTTTTATCAGTATACCAGTATACCAGACCAGTATACTAAGTCACAGGGGTCCATGTTTAACAACAGCAAAACTATATGAAAATATCTGTTAAACTCTCACTCATCTCCTTCACTGTAATCCAAATCTCATTTATCATATAGTTGTATGTGCAGTACTTCACAAATACGTGCATTTTCAGTAAAAACGTCTCAATATAAAACGTTACCTGATCATAAGTGTGTATATGAGCTCTGTCAAACACACGCCGAGCACAAGACTGTTTGTCCACGCGTGTTTAACATCATAACAGTTCAGTGAAAATGTGTGTGACTGGAGAATACTGAGCATCCGACCAGATAAATCAGACTTTATACTGCATGAGTTATGTTAGAGTTGTATTTAAATTTGGTCCTGTTTTACCTCAATTAATGAAAAATGTTCCCATTTAATTTTTTATTCAAAGTGCTCAGTCAGACTGTCAGCTACACACTGAACTACACACTCAGTGTCCACTTTATTACACACGCTAAAACTAATTCAGTCTGATACAACAATCCTGCAGTGAAAACATTTGCAAATATCTATTTCCAGGCCTTGAAAAGTTTTGAAAAAATTAATATACCTTGAACATTTGGGAAAATTCAAAGAATTTTGTTCCACAAACCTGTAAAATAACACATGATGTGTTCAAGGACCGCTGGAAATGTGGTAATCCAATGCTAATTTTTGTTTTTACAGTTTCAACAGTTTTTACAGTTTTTTGTAAGATGTTTAAAAAAAACATTTGCCAAAATATTCTTTCAGAATTGCCAAAAATTTAAAAAAGCAAATAAAAAAAATCACTAACAAGATTTAAAGTTTAAAAAAGGAATTTTTTTAAATTTAAAAAATAGAAAAAAAACAGAAAATGTTTTTCTTTTTTTTTAAAAAAAAAAACCAACAACCCCAAAGCTCTTTTTTTCATGAAATCATACCTTACAACCCCCTTGCCAAGTTTTCTGTAAAAGTCAAGAAACAGTTTTAAAGATTATGTTGTTGCTGTATTATCTTGCATTTTACTGACGGCTGTTTCCTGAGGTTTGTCCGCCTGGATTTGAAACACGTCTCTAGATCAAACTGTACATTGCTGTTGTGTCAGACTGCGTTACTTTGAGCTGGCTGAAGCTGATAAACTGGACACTGACTGTTTACTGCTGTTGACGTTATATTAGAAATATAAAGCTCATGTATATCTATCATGTCATTTATGATGCTTCTGCAGATATTTTGTTATTTCAGGCCGTGCTTCATATTTCTGTTCAAACGTTTAAATAAAACATGAACAATTTCAGATTGTGTGTTGTGACTGTTTTGGAAACTTTTATCATGGAAACAAAATTTTAATAAGAAAAACAAACAAGAGAAGAATGAAAGGTCCTTAAAAAAGCTTAAAAATAATTTGGTAAAATATTTTTAAGAGGTAGAATTATAATAATTATAAATGTAGGTTTGTGGATCTCTTATAAAGCTTATTTTAAATGATACTTAAAAGGGTAATACATTTCTGTAAATAAGGTTTAAGCAAGAGTTAAAATCACTTGTAACTTCTTATTTCGAAAGTCCAACTTTCTGTCATGATTTTGCGAGACCTTTATTTTGAAGGCTTCTCGGCGGAAACGGGTTATTTTGGCGTTAGCATTTGAGCCTAATGGAGGGAAACAGAAATGTTTGAGCTCAAGTTTCTCAGTGTTTATTGTTTAAATATGCGCCCGGATGGATCATGAAGAGGCTAAAGTGTGTTTTATTATGGTTTCTTAGTTTCTGTGTTTTTAACTGATATTTTCGGGATTAACACCTTTGCGCTGTTTGCTGGACTGAGATTTAATCTGCACCTCTGTGGTGGTGTTCAGGGGGATCTGCACTGTTTTTGTGTTTGTTTTATACAAAAACTCTGTGTTGATGCTTTTAATGCACTCTGCAACATTATTTTTAATTCAGAGTTCACAGTCTTATTATTGAACATTTTTAGTTTGTGGATTACCTCCAAAACTGTTTTTTTACTGACCAGAATAATGAATTTTTCTGATGTAAACGTTTTTAGCAGTTGTTAGTAGTAGTATTGAGTGATTATACAAACAGTCAGACAGAAAAAGTAAAATTTTCAGACCATGACAAACAAAAAAAAGGTCAAATACATAATGACTTGGTTTACATGTTCGAAAAGGACTCGAAAAGTCCCTAAAAGGGATTTTAACTTTAATTTTTAATTTTGAGTGGAAATGTGGGCTTAATATTAAATAACAGATGGGAAAAATAATAAAATATTAGCACTACTTTGCTGAGAAAAAACGGCTAAAATCCAGTGTATGCTGTCAGCTGTTTTTGTTGGTTTTGTCTGGTCTAAGGTGGTCATAGATGGTCCTGAGTCCTGGCCCAGTTCTTGCTGGTCTTTAATGGTTTGAAACACTGGTCTGAGCAGCCTGTCAGTCTGCGCACATTTATCCTTTCCAATAACAGCAGACTGTAGAGATTTATGCCAGAATAAAACCAGTTAAACCCCCAAAATTAATGTAGTCAGGGTGCTTTTTCAGCAGGGGCGTGTAGATGAGTCTTTTATTGTGAAGGGTGTGGCAGGAAGCTGAAATCAGAGTTTGGGTTTTTGTGTGTCCTCTCAGACAGACGCCGTTATATGTCCGGTAGTCTCGTGACAGAGACGTTAAAGTGATGTTTACCGTCCAGGTGACTTCAGCAGCCATGAAGCTGCTTCCTGTCGCGTGCCTCTGTCTCGTGACTCGGTGTGGATTAACGTCAGCTGATCAAAACGGTGAGAAAATTAAAATTTATTTAGATTCAACTGTTTTATATGTGACTGATGAAAACTGACAAGTTTATGAGCGCGGACACCTGATACATCCAGCTGCGTCTAAAACAAACGTCAGAAACAGTAATATGTGATATATTTGCTAATAATCGGCTCAGATCGATGAAATGAAAATGTTTGGTGATGTGGTTGAATTTCAGCCTCCTGATGCTGAAAGAGTCTGATAATATCAGAGCTGCGCAGCATTTAACGGGGCGGCGTCCATCCTGCAGAGATGCGTCTCTGTTTCCGAGCAAAGCTTCTTCACTCAGACCTGATCAATATTTACACAGCCTGCTCTGATATTTACGATCAGTTATAATATAATATATACTTTACCTGAGTGTCTGCTGCCTGAGGCTCCAAATTACATCATAATAATGACAATAATCATTTTAAAATATAATAAAATAACCACAGGAGGTTGTTTTATTTGTGTTTAACTGATATATAAATATTTTTTAAATTAAATTTATAATTGGATGACATTAAATATATAGTGTGAGCATCAGTGAATGTTCATCCTTATTTATTTCATAAAAATGTAAATGTACTGTCTCAGCATCACTTCCTGTAACATAAAGGTTGGTTAAGCGTCACTTTAGACTGTAAAAATCATATTTACAAAATTATTTCATCATATAAATAATGGATAACTTTTAATGTATCATTTAATAACATTGAATGATAAAAATGATTTTTATTTCTTGGCAAATACATTTTCGTTGCATTAGCTTAGCTTCATTATCTTTACCATGGAAAGCCAAATCGAAATTTATCAAAATTAAAATCATTTTTTAAATATATTTGGCTCTTATTAGATACATTACAGTATTAGATAAATTAGATACTTAATGGATACAAAGTACCACAGGTGATGATTAAATCTGTGTGTAGTTCTCAGGTTTGAGTCATCACTACGACCTAAATATTTAGTTTTACTTTCTTTTTATGTTTTCTTCGCTCTTGTTTCCGTCTTTGTGTTGAATGAGCGAACAGAGTCTGATTAACTCCTGAGTCACTGCTGATGTTCATCATCTCTTCCACAGAAAGAGAGAGAGAGCTGAATGTTGTTAATTACTGATGAGTTTGGTGTGCATCTAGACGAGTGGGAGAAATAAGAGTCAGAAAAAGAGAGAAAAAGTTAGGATTAGAAATTGTAAATAAATCTTTAAAAAAAAACACCAAAACTGAACTCCTAATATGATTTCTGCAGGCCAGTGCAAAGGATGCTCTGAGGACAAACACTAGAGTGCTTCTCTGTGATATCATGAGTTAATAATCTGCTGTAATAACAATCCTCCATTTGTTTGTCTTAATTGTTCTTACGTATCTGCAGAGAGACAGAAAGTTGTGCTCAAGCCTCTGACATTTCTGATAAATGACCTTTTACAACATTTATTTCATTTTTTTACCTCATTTTTATTTAAATGTGGCTTAAAGCGTCAACTTTTATTTAAAAGCGTATTTATACCTAATAACTGTCTGAGTCGAGCCTGGTTGACTGGTTGATTTATTATTTTATTTTATTTTATTTTATTTTATTTTATTTTATTTTATTTTATTTTATTTTATTTTATTTTATTATTTTTGACAGAACAGCATTTTTCAATTTTAAGGCAGTAAGTTGATGTGTATGGTTATTTATTTTATAAACCGCTGAAGTGTGCACAGTGTGGCATTGTTGTTGTTGTTGTTGTTGTTTATTTGTTGTCTTGTTGTTGCCTGTTTTAAATAAATAAACATAAGTGTAGAAAGTGAATGTGCAGCAGCTGCCATGTGCATATAGATCTGCAGACACCTCGTGTGTGAGCAGGACAGACGTTTCCACACTCACTGCTGTGCACAAATGTACTGTTTGTGTCTTCAGAGCCTTTTTGGTGCATCAGAAACATAAAAAGCTCCCTGCAGGGCGAGCTTTGTGGAGAGGGCGCCCGCCACTGATTCCTCTGATTTAAACACACTGATCAACGTGTTTTTATCTTTCAGGACCAACAGTCGTCAAAGTGGAACAAGACAGAGACGTTATTTTACCGTGTTCGCTCAGCAAAGAAAACATCGAGCTAAAACTGTTCGACTGGAAGAAAGCTGCTGAGAAAGATGAAAAACAGAAGGAGGTTTTCTTTTATGATGCAGGAGTCCATTACAACAACGGGCGATCAGGTCAGAGCGAGCAGTTCAAAGGTCGAGTCTCTCATTTTCCTGAAGAGCTGAAACACGGTAACGCCTCCATCACCATCACAAACACGAAGATGACTGACAGCGGAGAATACACCTGTGTTTTTCCTCGTCTGCAGCCACAACAGACTTTCCACATTAAGCTGGTTGTTGGTGAGTAAAACGCTTAAAGATGTTTATTCTTTTTCTGATATTTCAGCTGATTAAATCATCTCCTCTGGATCTTTGATTGTAAAAGCTTAACATGTGTTTTGTTTTGCTTTTCAGATCCAGTCTTAACCTCTTCAGGCTCATTTTGAATTTGTTTATTTCTGTCTCTTAATATCTTCACATGTTAAACTGTTTAATATCAGGACCACGAGGAGCTGATACATGTGATTTATATCACTGTGAGACAAACACTCAGCAGGTTTCATTTAATGTGTTGATCTTATTTCAGACGCCAAAAGAGTTAAATACATAAAATATTAATGAGAAAAAAACAGAAACTTAACAGTTTTTTGCCCTTTAACTTCATATTTTGAACACAGTGAATCCGCCATAAAAAGAGCCATCAGGCTGAAATTCACAGGATCTCTCCCTGAACTTGTCTGTAATGTCTGTACCAAATTTGAGGTTGATTGACAGAAGTGTCTCTGAGATATTTTAGAAAGTGCAGTACAGAGCATCTCCAGCAGAGGACTCCAGAGCTCTCTAAAACTTTCTCAAAGTTACTAAATAATAAAAATAAATCTCTTTATGATTCTGACAAAATGTTCCTGAGAGTTAAATCTGACTATAAAAATATGTTTTTAATGTTTAAATAAAGATTAAGATATTTATTATCCCTGAATCTGACCTCCATAAACATATAAATAAAGTTTCTCTGTTCTGTGGGGGTCCCTCTGCCACAGGAAGTCCCGCTACAGTCACTTCCATATATGGTCACACAGGTAATTTAAGTGGCCACAAACTCACCGTGTTTTCACGGTGCTGACTTCCTATTGGAGGAAACCAGCTGTCAATAAGACACATGTGGAAATGCTCTCCTCTGATTGGTTGATTGAGTAGAAGCCCAGTAGTGACGTCACTGTATGTCGTATAAAGCTGCTGATTGGTTGCTTTAGTTCGGGGGCGTGTCCTGGTCTCAGAGATACTGAACATGATTGGTCAAATCTTTGGTCAAAACTTTAAATGGACTGAAAATACTTTGTTTTGGAAGTTTGACGAGCGGAGCCGAAACTAAACGAGGAACAAAATCTACTTTTATTCACGATATTTTTACTTCCGGTTAGACGTAAACGTAAATGTGATCGGTGTGATTTTTTTCTTTAAAACGAGCCGCTGTTTGTCTGTAAATGTTTGTTTTTTGACCTTTTAATACATTTTAACTGCAGTTAGTCAGGATGGAAGCTAAGCTGCTAACTGTTTACTGCCGTAAAGTAACACGGAGCTGTTTTTATGTCGTAAATCCTGTAATTAAATTCTTAAATCCGTTGTAAAAACGAACATTTAAGGTTTCAGGCGACTATGACATGTGATTATTGTCTGTCACAGTAAATTTGAAAATATGTTGTGAATGTATTTATACTTTTTTGCGTGTAAATATTGGGTCGCGTGCATCCTCCGCGCTTTATAACATTAAAAGACAGAACAGGTGAAAACATCCGAGGTGAGTCCTGATCTTAATGACGTCACTGATCTTTTCATCATGTATGTGATGTGAAATTAATTAAGTACGAAAAAGGCCGTAATTGGTTTCACAGTATCTGTTAAAGTCTGAGATTATTGTTTTAATGTGTTTAACTCTTTACACATCACTAAAAATGGAGCCGGTTATAACACGCTGACATCTTTTCGTTAATTTTAATAATAAGTCTATTTACTAGAGGGTGTATAAGATTTAATTGATATAATTTCAGCTGTAAGAAAATAGAAAGTGTATTTTATGTGCATTTGTATGTGGACAAAAACCTGTTATTGTACCAAATTTAGTCTATTATATCAATCATTATTTCTTTATCTTAAATGACAAGTTGTTATTTATATGAGGTGTAGATGTTAAGACCTCCAAATTATTATTCAAATACACTTATTTTCCAATTATTAAGGTGCACCAGTCTGAAACGAACATAGTCTTATAGTCCTTTAATAAATCTGTCTTCACGAAGGTTCAAAACTTTTGGTTTGTGTTAAATCTGTTTTAAAGATCAGCTGATTTACCTGTATTATCAATTTGAAGTTTTTATCAGATTGCATTAGATTGTACAGATGTACTTTATAAAATGCCCACCGAGTTTATGCATCACTGACACAATTTAACCCAGATAACACATTAAGTTCACATTTTAACTTTTAACTTCACCATTTTAAATATTTTATAACAGATATTTTATATTACTTAAGTGTAAGTAAATATTGTCTACATGTCAGACAACAAATTTCAAGTGATTTCAATTCGAGATTATGTAGAACAAAAACGTAGCTCAAAAATTAAAAAACTTGTCCAAATGTCTTCACTGTGTCTGTGCTTCTGTCATAATGTGAGTCAGAAATAACGTCTGCATTGTTTAGTGTCACTTAATATCTGTTTGTACTTTGTTCACAGGTGCAGCTCCAGAGCCATTTGTCACGATACTTGATGAAACAAAAGACTGGTCGCTGTTGCAGTGTGTTGTTCGAGGGACTTCTCCAAAACCTAAAGCAGAGTGGCAGGACATTGCAGGAAACAAACTTCCTGCTGACGAACCACAGATCACAAAAAGAGGAGACAGCTACGACATCAACCTCCAAACTACTGTGACCAAGACCGACCGCTATCGCTGTGTCGTGACACAGGACGAAATCAACCACCAGACGCAGGCTGAGATTTATGTGCATTTTACTGGTGAGAATCAATTTTTAAAAAAAATATATATATTAAGATAATTAAGGTTGTGTATGTGTTGTTCACTAGAAAAATGTGTATTCAGGCAGACCACAAAGGAAATTGTGATGAAGACATCTTTACATTTTAAAAATATTTCAAATTGAGCAAAAACTTCACTAAGAATCTGAGACTCTGCTTCACAGAAAGAGCTGTAGTCTGTGGTAGGATCAGTAAAAACTGGTCATATAAACACACAGTTGGTGTTTTCTTTGTTATAAATATTTTATCGCTGAATAAACAATAAAACAATAAAAGTGTAAAAACACTCCAGCAGTCAGAGTCACAGATTGAGTTGAGAGACTTTATATTCAGTCTGAAAGAAGAATAATAAAAAGAAAGCCGTAAAAAAGAAGACTGAGTGGCTGTTTTACATCACTTAAAATACAGATATTGATAGTTTAGAGTATACTGATACTGATATTGATGATTGTAAAGAGTAAAAACAAAAGCAAGATATAATAAATAAAAAGGCTGAATGGCAGAGTTTACATTATTACACATTTAAAGTACAGATATTTGACATTTGGTAAATACTGACATTGCAGATAAGTAATATTTAAGCGTAAAAAAGATAAAACAAATAGATCAATATGATATTTAAATGCAACAGGCAGAATTTAAGTCTGTTAGAAAGCAGCAGTGAATATTAAACTGAAGAAAATCAAACTTCACGTTACAGCTCTGTTATGTCGGTAAAGAGCGACATCTGGTGGCTAAAATCTAACGTGAACTGGCACAGATCTGTTAACTGTCATTTCAAAAGCTGACGCTAAACTGACCCCAAAAAATTAAAGAAATGAATCTCCCGAATAATTAAACTAACAACAGGGAAAACTAAGAAATGTTCACACTAATAACAATTATTCCTATAATTATACAAGACAGATTTTGGGTGAAAGAGGTTAAATACACTCAGTCAGCATGAAAGCAGACAGAGACGCAGCAATATTTTTATATATTAATACATTTTTTTAATAATGACACACTTCATCAACCAAACCATAAAGAGGAAAAAATATCTAAACTCACTCAGTTTGTTAGTTTGTTAGTTAGATCTTTATTTTGAACATGCCGAATAAAATAGAAGAAAAAAAATAAAATATAAGCAAGAAAAGAAAGAAAGAATTCCTGTTGGACACATTCATTAAACAAATGTGTTTTATGTCCAAAAAGGAGCTGAAAAATGTGAATACTTATCAAATCCTATCCCCTTTGTCCAATTTTATTTAAAAAAAAGTTAATTTTAAACATGAATATTCCCAATTTCTGCCTCAACATTCAGCGCACACAGCTTTATCTAATCAAACAAGAATTAAGACAAAAACTAACACAGATGAACACAATAAACTCCACAGGTTACTTAGACAGAGAGCAATTAAGAGTCAGAAAATCTGGGTCGATGCTTGTGCTTTTTTATTTTCTTTAAATTGACAAAGCAAACATATAAAAACCTGAGGAAAAAGTTACAACACAGGTAAAAAAATCAAGTAAAAATGCAGTTTACAAATGATAAAATGCTGCAGAGAAATTAACAGACGAGAAAATAAAAATGTACAAAAATTAAAATCAAGAAACTAAACAAAACAAACAATATAACAAGAAATATAAACAGATGCACAAACATACAAATACACAGAAGATTCAGTCAGAAAGTGGCAGAAATTTCCAAAAGTTTGACACTTTTATTTTTATTAATTAAACTGAGTGATTTAAAAAGAGTTTTTCACTTCCAGGAGAATAAAAGTTTATAGATACAAACTTATGAGTTTAGAGAAGAAGGATTGTTTGTGAATGAAAAATTTAACGTTTAAAATAATAAAATTAATTAAATATTCGAAAGCACGTCGATGCTTGTTCGTCCTCCCACAATGCTTTGTGGTTATGATGTCATAGCAGTCGTCATAGAGCTGCTGATTATTTCTGGGCCTTTTCTTTTTTTTTTTTTCACAATATCACATCAAAAAAGAGCCCAAATTTTAACCCCAGATGTTTTTTATTCTTCACTTTTTCACTTACACAGACTGAAGATCAGCTCTGATTTTGAGTTCATTTTCTCACAAACAAACAAACAAACAAACAAACAAACAAAAACAGGAAGAACAAAATCAGGCCTGTATTTTTTGTTTTAATTCGCTCTCTCCGGCTGTTTGTGCGTTCAGACGTGTCGTGGTTACATATTTATATACGTAGTTATGGAGTGAAGATTTATGCATCAGCAGATTTAACTGTAGTTTAGTTTAATCAAAACTTCAGTGAAATATTTATTAATAACTGTTGAAATCTGATGCTGAGGATCGGCATTAAAACCCCTCAGAGAACTTGATATAAAACATTATATTTAATGCGGCTCAGCTCTGATTTAAACTGCAGCTGCAAGTTTCAAACATCAACGATCATTTTAAATTTGTTTTGATTTATTCTGTTAACCCTTTGAAACCTGGATGGACGTCACATTTCTTGTTCTGTATTCAGAAGCTTTCACATGTTTTTAAACCTTTGAATCCTGAGCAAACTGGTTTACTTTATTTCCTGAAAGAGGTGATCAAGAAAAAAAAAAGCCGTGGAAAATTTCCTTAAAAACTATGTTTATAATGATCCTAATTATATATTTAAAATGATCTTCTGAGCTGATTTTATGCTGAAGGAAATTCAGAAATCGTGATCACATGTTGTTTCACAGCAAAATAAAACATCATCTCCGTGAGGTTAAAAAGCAGAAATGTATCAGACGACATAACCTTAAAAAATCACAGGTTTTGCAAATAATAGTGTTTGTAGTTTTAAGTAGTTTCCAAACTTATGACAGAAGTTAAAAATGCTGGAAATATGAGACCCTGTCAGATAATGACGGCAGGTTAGTTAGGGCTGAAAATTATACTGCAATATTTTTAGGTAATATCTCGATACACAATATTTATCTCGATATTTTTAAATCTCCTCAAAAGCACTTCATTAATGAACTGGGAGACAAATCGAACATTATTATCTTTTTTTTTTTTTTTTTTAACAAATTGCCTCTTTGATGTGACAGTATTGTAGGAATGACTTTTGGTACTTTGACAAAATATTGACACAATTAAATTTTTGATCATTAATCATTAATAATGTAGATATAATGACATGATAATGATACAATACTTACCTTTAAGTGGGTAAAGGTAAGTATTAAAACAAGAACAACTGTCTGATAAGTTCAGAAAAGTACATAAATGTACTGTAATATAACCTTAAAAATTATGAAAAAAAACACAATTTATTTCATATCATGATATAACAATATCCAATATCTTAGACGATATATAGTCTCATATCTCCATACAAAAAAATATCTTTATGTTGCCCAATTTTAGGTGTAATTGATTGATAGAGTACATTTTTACTGTGTTTTCTAGTTCTTTGATTTTTCATCAGTCATAACATGTATTCTTTATTTTCTTTCATGTTGTTATTTAAACAATGACGGTGCTTAAAAAACATTAATCTCAAAAAGAGAAGAGACATGATTCATGCCAGATTTAGCTGTTAGCTAGTTTACATCTGCAGGATGAATCCCTAAAAAACACTTATCACACATGATAAAAAAACATTACATTATAACAGACCAAACAGACATACAAACACATCAACATATCGATATTCATATATCATTCATAAAACCTGGATCTGTGGTTTCTGTGATGTTTTCAGGTGCAGCTCCGGAGCCGTCTGTCACAATAACAGAGGAAGAGAAGGACTGGTCACGGCTGCAGTGCATCGTTCGAGGCGCTTCTCCAAAACCTACAGTGGAGTGGAAAAACAGAGCAGGAAACGTGATTCCTGCTGAGGAGACAAAGATCACAGAAACAGGAGGAAGCTTCGACATCGTCATCCGAACTACCGTGTACGAGTCCGACTACTATCGATGTGTCGTCACACAGGACGAAATCGACCATCAGACTGAGGCCGACATTTACGTTTACATCGGTGGTAAGATACTGACTCATGTTTTTATAGTCAAATAATTTTACCTGTTTATGTGTGAATGTGTTCAAAGGAAACTTTGATGAAACATCTGAACATGTTTAAAACCTTTTTTTAATACTGAGTGAAAACTTCACTGAGACTCCACTTTATTAACTCTTTAATGGTTACACTGAGAAATAGCTTTGCAAATAAATTATACAACTTTATAGACCTCAGAATATGTTCACAAAATGCATCAATTTATTAAGAAAAAAACATTTTCCTAGTGTAATGCATGTGAAAAGTGTTAAAGTCAATGTAATACAATAGAAATCTGAAATTAAAAGAAATGCAATAGATATATAAAAATAAATAAACAAAAATAAATAGTTACAAATAAAAATGAATCTAATAAAAATATGTTTAAAATATATGATAACAAAACAAATTGTCAAAGGTATATAATAAAAATCTGAAAATAAAAGTAACTTTATAAAATAAATATATAGACAAAATGAATATAAAAATAAACAATAATAAATAAAAATAATAATGAATTTACACTAAAATCTGATCAGAATGGATGGTAAAAAAAAATCAATGTAATGTAATAAAAACAAAATTGAATAGAATTAGAGTAAAATCAAAATACTAAAATGCATCGTATAAAAACATCCGTATTAAATCAAATTTGCTGAGTTTTAAGTGAAGCAGTTTGATCACAAAAAATGTCAACCATGCAGTAACGATGCCCGTTAAAGGGTTAATGTACAGAGGGAAGAGGAAGAAAGAGTCTGCAGGGAAATAACTGAAATAATTTGAGTTTGTAGCACATTTCTGCTTCAGGATGAACCAGAGTTTCTCTCTCATTCATTTATTTATGAATTTATTTGATTCATTTAAACTTCTGCCGCCACGTATTGATTTCATATTTTTGGAGCTGGTCTGTTCATTAGGAGCACTGTTGGGATGTAATCAGGGTTCCCAAGGTCATGGAAAACCTGGAAACTCATGGAATTAGTTAAAAATCATTGAAAGTTTTGGAAAAGACTTTGAATTTTGTTCTGTGTTATGAAACAGTTAAAGGAGTTTTCTGTGGATGACGTTTTAAATAATGTAACATAACAGAAAATTTATTTTCTGTAGCTGTCAACACGACGTAGATCTAAAATGCATCTGTGTGGAGATGTTTTGGTTTCCATCACGTGTGTTTGTTCGTTTTACACTGAAATTATATTTTAATGGAGTTTTAATCTCATATATTTGATGGACGACCTGCAGGTGAAGCAAGATTTCCTGTTTTTATTATGGCTCTTTGAAAAGTCATGGAAAAGTTTTGAGATATTTACCATGAAAATGTGAGAGAGCCTGTATATATACTTTTAGGTCAGTGTGTGTGTTATTATTCTGTGTCCCCTCTCTAAATTCTGAGGTTTTTTCAAGTCTGTAAAAGCAGCACAGGCGGAGCTCTGCAAGTTTTTTTCTTTAGCAGCAGTTTGTCACACGTGGGGTTAATAACTGATCTGATGATCTGTTCACAGCTGATCAGATCAATAAATGAGAGGAGCAGCTGTTTGTGAGTGAAAGTTAACTTTTAGACTCAGCATAATGAAGGGTTAAGTTTCACTGTCAGTGCGCCTGACGTTCTGCTGCTCCGTCTGTCTCCGACGTTTATATAATCCAACAGCGTCCTAATAAACCGTCCAGCTCCAAAAATCTGTTTGCAGCAGCAGATGTTTAATTGTGTCGGATTGCAGCAGATAAATGAACGTGTAGGAAACCTCGTCAGTTATCCGCCACATGACCCCAAACTCTGCGCTCAAACTGCTGTTGAGGAACAAAACTCACGACGAACTCCGACTGTGCTGCGTTCACAGACACACAAAAACATCTGGATTTAGAGAGGGGACACAGAACGATAAAAAAGGGACAAAAACAAACCCACGAGATTCAGAGAATACATACGTTTACTGATATAACCCAAAAATGATGAACACTGAGAAGTGTCACAACTCATGAAAACAAACGATTTCATATTACACCACAGAAGAACCCGAATTTAACCCCGAATGCTGTTTTCTTCACGTCTTCAGTGTCATGCATTTTATGAAGTCAGTCGTGTTTTGTGTGTGAGATCAAAGTAACTAGAGATCGTATAAAGTAGCAGATAATTGAAATACTCAAGTGAAGTACCTAAAAATGTACTTTTACTGCTCAGTGAAACGATGTAATCCAGAGTCCATGACTGCCTGAACTCAGGGTGTAGATCAGTGATACTCAACTGATGGCCCAAGAAACGTCCTAAAATCTGAGAAACGTCCTAAAATCTGAGAAATGTCCTAAAATCTGAGAAATGTAATAATATCCTAGAAATGTCCTGAAATCCTAGAAGGTGCGTTAGTCCTACAAATGTCCTAAAATACTAGAAATGTCGGAGTCACGTGGTACGCCCGCCCAGGATGGCTGACTAAACCGGAGCGGAGCTCGTTCGCTTCCTAAACTTCCTTAAAAAACAGTTTCAGTCGACATAAAGTTTTATTGTGGTGTAGCTCGTACAACGGCAGTGGAATGAGTCAGAAAATTCACTATTTCATGCGGAACCAGCCAACTACATCGCAAGGAAAAACCAAAAACTTTCAGGCTAAGTCTTCTGGAATGGCTGATTCACCTGCTGGAGCTAACGGTGAGAGCCCATCTAAAGACAACATAGCTGCCGAGTTGACTGCCATAAGATCGATTCTTGAGAAGTTAGCTCATGACATGAATGCGGTGAAAGGTGGAATTGAGTCCCTGAATGAAGCCGTCAACAGCCTTGGTGATAGGGTCGAAGAAGCAGAGACAAGAATATCCCGTCTGGAAGATGAAGAGGCTAAAGCTAGCTCAGTTAGCAAAAACTTAGTGAAACAGAACTTGCGGCTGCAAGAAAAGCTGACGGCACTGGAGGGATTTTCCCGACGCCAAAATGTCAGAATATCGGGCGTTAAAGAAGGAACTGAGGGTCGGGATCTTGAGGGATGTTTGAAAGATCTGATGAGTGAGGCTTTGGACATTGAGGCTGATGATTGGTACGAAATAGACAGAATCCATCGTGTGGGTCCCGCACCACCACCTGTTGCGGATTCGAGACCGAGACACATCATCGTCCGCTTTCTAAGGGACAAAGCCAAAGCATCTGTACTCGCGGCGGCCCGAAAAAAGAAGCAGATCATCTGGAAAGGCATGCGAGTCCGTTTCTTCCAGGACTACGCCCAGGAAGTACAGGAGAAACGTAGGAAATTTGACGAGGTACGACTCTTGCTGCAACAACGCAATATTGTCTATGCCCTTCGCTTTCCTGCCGTTATGACATTCTCATTGGATAACCAGCGGCATCAGTTCTCCAACCCAGCAGAGGTTAAGCAATTTCTCAGCGGCCTGGATTCAACCATCGACCCAGCAGATGGAGGTGGAGATGAGGTTTCCAACACTGAGGAAAATGGGTAATAAGATAGCTATAGTTCAGTCAAACATAGCAGTATTACTGTAGACATGGGTTCTGCGTTTACTCTTAGCATTTTCTAAGCTATGGTTATGCCTACTTATTTTATTATTAGGCAATTTGTTTTCCTTCATTTGTAGAATACAAACTGCTTTATTCAAGGCTATGGACAATTTTACGACACGAGGAGTACGGTTTAAGAACTATCTTGCAGTCTAATTCGGACTTTGTGGAATGTTATTAAGTGAATTGGGCATTTTAGGTCACTTTTCGACATATTTTGGTTGTGATATATAGATGGGGGGAGGGAGGAGGAACGAGTGAAGAAGGAAGCCATTATGGGATCATCCAGTGCTACGGACCAATGGAGTTCCTGTTATGTTGGGCTTGGTTTTGCCCAATCGTTCTTATCTTTTTTGTTTTTCATTTTCATTTTATGGTGCCTACTGTTTTGTGCAGATGTGTTTATACTGCTACTGGGTTTTATCAAGAAAATGGTTTTAAGGTTGTGTGGATTAGACAAACTGGAGTGTTTTGGGCTAACTGCCCATTTAAAATAATATGGCTTGCATGACTTTATGGCTTTGTGTAAAATAGTGTCATGGAATATAGCGGGTTGCCATAATGTTGTTAAAAGGAAAAAAATTCTTACATATTTAAAGCAGAAAAAAACAGACATTGCCCTGATTCAAGAGACACACCTTGATGGTGAGGAGTCGTTAAAATTAAAAAGAGATTGGGTGACTCAAGTGTATTATAGTACATTCTCTAATAGGAAAAGAGGGGTGATTATATTGATAAGGAGAAACTTAGATTTTCAGGTATTCAAGCATTACACTGATCAAGAGGGTCGATGGGTGGTCTTGGATGCGTGTCTGCAGGGACAGAAAATGACATTGGTTAATATTTATGCTCCCAACTCTCCTGAACCAGAATTTTTCCATGAAATTTGTAACACAGTACGGAATATTGGACACACTAATATTATAATTGGGGGGGATTTTAACCAAGTCAGGGATATGTTCCTGGATAAATCCTCCCAGCCCAGACAAATTAATGACCCAGTTTGTATGGCTGTGGACGTTATGACAGAAGAATTGAGCCTAGTGGATATATGGAGATTACTACATCCTCAAGAAAGAGACTATACGTTCTTTTCTCATCCGCACTCTACATATTCTAGAATAGATTACTTCTTGGTGTCTCGCTCTCTGGTGTGTCAAATTATTGGTTCCTCTATTGGTAACATTGTTATAACTGATCATGCCCCTATTGAACTTGTCTTATCTAGTACTGAAGTGTGAAGTGTGAAACCTTCACTTAGGTGGCGCTTAAACAACTCTTTATTACAGAATGAGAGTTATTGTGAATTTATAAGGATAAAGATGAATGAGTTTTGGGAGTTTAATGAAGGTTCTATTGACGATGTTGGAATAACTTGGGATGCTTTTAAAGCGTTCTTGAGAGGGTGTCTTATTCAATATAGCTCATCCATTAAAAAATCTCAGAGGGATAAACTGTTAAAATTAGAACAGGACATAAAGGATCTTGAAAAACAGCACATACAGCATCCTGAGAGGGAAGTATGGAATAAACTAATTAAGCTTAAATTTGAAATGAACAGCATGTTGCAGAAAAAAGCTGAATATGCAGTTTTCTGTCTGAATCAAAAATATTTTGAACAAGGCGAAAGAACAGGTAAAATGCTGGCTTATAGGGTTAAACAGATAAAATCCAGTAATCTAATTCCTTCTATATTTGATAATAATAATAAATTGACTACTAATAAAAAAGAAATTAATGAGGTCTTTGCTGAATTTTTTCAAAAGTTATATACCTCCAATGGGTTAGTAGAAGAACAGAGGATGTCAGATTTCTTTTCCTCTATTAAAATTCCTAGCTTGACCAGTGATCAAAGAAATTTTCTAGAAAGAGAGATCACCTTAGATGAAGTCAAACAGGCGATAGGTAGTCTCAGATTGGGCAAGTCTCCAGGCAATGATGGATTTCCATCAGATTTCTATAAGGCTTTTATAGATGAATTGTCTCCAAGGCTTCTGGCTGTGTATCAAGATGCTTTACAGAAGGGTAGTTTACCTCCTAGTATGAGATCCGCAGTGATTACATTATTACATAAAAAAGATAAAGACCCACAGTATTGCGGGAATTATCGCCCAATTTCATTAATTAATGTTGATGAAAAGATTATTTCCAAGATACTTGCCGCTAGACTTGAGAAAGTGCTTCCTAGTCTGGTACATAGGGATCAGGTGGGTTTTGTTAAAAATAGGTGCTCAGCTGATAATCTACGCAGGATATTACATGTATTATGGAAGAGCAGGAATAATGTAGATCCTGTTGTCGCCTTCTCCCTAGATGCGGAGAAGGCCTTTGATAAAGTTGAGTATGCCTTCCTGTTCTATACATTGAAGAAATTTGGTTTTGGTCCCACCTTTATGCAGTGGCTACAGGTAGTGTACACAGATCCTATGGCTACAGTTCTTACTAATGGGATAATGTCATCATCATTTACCCTAAGTCGGGGCACTAGGCAAGGTTCACCCTTGTCACCTCTCATTTTTGCTTTATTTTTGGAACCACTTGCTATTGCATTGCGAGAATGCAAAGACATTAAAGGGGTAGTTATGGGTCAAGAAGAACAAAAACTTTTTTTGTATGCGGATGACATTCTTGATTTTCTGATTTCAAGTAATCCAGAATTGGCAGTTCCTGTCATCTCCTCAATTATTGATTCTTTTTCTGAGATTTCTGGCTACACTATTAATTGGTCTAAGTCGGAGGCTATGCCTATCTCTAAATTTTGTCCCCCAGCTATTAGAAGTACATGGCAATTTAAGTGGATGTCTGAGGGCTTAATATATTTAGGGATTAAGTTGACACCCAGATTGGATAAAATAATGCATGCTAATATCTCTCCAGTGATTCAAAACATTCGCCCTCTTCTGCAGAATTGGGCAAAAATGAATCTTTCATTATTGGGCAGAATTAATTTGGTAAAGATGATAATCTCCCCAAAGCTCCAGTATATTTTATATATGTTACCTATAACATTTCCACACAACCTATTAAAGCTTTATAATACAGTTGTGGAGGGGTATGTGTGGGCAGGCAAAAAGCCATCTTTTAATCGGTCCAAACTTTATGCTGCCCAAGATAATGGTGGGTTAGATTTACCCAAGGTGGACTTGTACCATTATGCATTTTCTCTCTCCCAGCTAGTTAAGATTAATAATTCTCCTGAAATGAGGCCATCATGGGTAGCAACTGAGGAAAGCTTATTGGCTCCCACATCATTAGAGGCCTTTTTCACTCAGAAAGGAAGACCAGTACCATTTAAAGACCCTGTTCTGGCTTTTGTACAAGAAACCTGGTTTAGATCTCATCAATTCATTAATACCAATCCTTATCTTACCTCTAGAGCCTCTATTTGGTTTAATAAGAAATTATTAATTGGTAAATCACCTTTCATGTGGGCTGAGTGGGCTAGTGCAGGAATTAACCAATTGGGGGATGTATTTGGTCAAAATGGCTTGAAATCATTCATTGACATTAAACAAGAATTTCACCTAGATCAGAAGGAGTTTTGGAGATTTTTACAAATCAGACACTGTATTAAAACTAATGTGAAAACTGGCCTAGACCCCCCATCTAGTATCCAAGAGGTATTCCTAATTCCTGGTAACAGAAGAATCAGAGCTTCTAAGTTCTATGGGATATTTAGAGAGGCACGTGCACCTCATTTAGAAGGGCTGAAACTGTGCTGGGAGAAAGACTTGGGAATTCAGGTTTCAGAGGATAGTTGGAAGAAACTGGTTGCAGCTTGGTATGGTTGCTCACACGAAACACAGTCCCAGCTTATCTATTACAAATTACTCCACAGAAACTATTGGACCCCCAGTAAACTTGCTAAACTGAAATTAGTTGACAAAGATACTTGTTGGAAATGTCAGAAAGAAATAGGGACTTTAGTTCATATGCTGTATGGATGTGGAAAAAATGATCACTTGTGGGATGGGATCATTAAGCTCTTGAATGGTCTTTTTCATATTAATGTTTCTAAGTCGCCAGCTTTGTGTATCTTGGGTCTTTTACCAGATAACATAAATCTAACTGGAAGACAGAGAGTATGGGTGCGTCTAGCCACCACAACAGGCTGTAGGATAATATTAAGGCACTGGAAGTCATCTATTGTTTGTTGTTTTAAAGAATGGACTGAACAAATGACCAAAATGGCTTTATATGAACAGGTAACTTATAGAGTTAAGGGGAGAGAAGATATCTTTAACCAAGTCTGGGGTCCCTTTTTGCAATATTTAGAGGATGCATCTGCTTTGTCAGATATTGTGAGTTAGGTATATTCTGTATTGGATGTGAAAGTCACGAGTCAAGTATACCCAGATGTCAAGTTAAGTTTGTAGGCACTTTGTTTTTGTTTGTTTGTGTTTTTTTTTGTTTGTTTTGTTTTGTTTTTTTGTGCTAGCTGTTATGTAGTTCTGTTTGTTTTGCTTATTCAAAATCAAAAAAAAAAAAAAGGACAGAGAGCTGACTATATGGATGTAATGATTGTTGTAGTCAATGATTCTTATGCTCTGTTGTCTGACAAAAACATGAATAAAAAAAAAAAAAACTAAATGTGGCCTCTAAAGGGTGAAATGGTCACCATTAGCATGGATATTCTTTATGTTGTCGTTGATTATAATCTCTAAACTTAAGAAGATACAACTGTGTTGCTGTAGATGGTAAAATTGTGACATAAATAAACATATGGAAGTGCAAAAAAAAAAAAAAAAATACTAGAAATGTCCCAAAATCTACAAAACGTCCTAAAATTCCAACAGTGTGTCAAATTCTAGAAATGTCCTGAAATCCTAGAAGGTGCGTTAGTCCTACAAATGTCCTAAAATACTAGAAATGTCCCAAAATCCACAAAACTTCCTAAAATCCCAACAATGTGTCAAATTCTAGAAATGTCCTGAAATCCTAAAAACATGCTGAAGTCCCTGACATGTCCTAAAACACTTGAAATGTCCTAAAAATGTCCTAAAATCCTAGAAACATGTATGAGGCTGCTCTGAATCCTTTCATTTTGTAAAAGTGTCCCCCAAAGCAGAGCAGGCTGAGTGTCCCCGCTGTAGAGGACAGCTGCAGCAGCAGTCAGGTGGAAACAGGCTGAAGTGGAGGAGTCAGGACAGACAGTCAAACCTTGGTCCTCCTGATGAGGGACACGTCCAGCGTCCCCCTCCTCACTGCCGAGCAGGAAACTGTCCATCAGATCAGAGCGGACATCACTGTCCCTGCTGACATTCGTCCCACTGCTGCTTTTATCTGCTCACAGCTTCACACTTTACATCTCAGGAGCGTCCACACCTTCAGCTGCTGTCTCTGTGGACACTCTGATGTCCACTCTGATGTCTCTGACACACGCTTACTGTCTGAGTGATAACAGGAACTTTTTGTCTCTTTCAGAGTTCCCCACTGGATGGATTATTGTTGCGGTTGTTGTTTCAGTTCTCTGCTCTGTTTTAGTTGTTGGTGTTGTTCTAGCTGTGTTGAGGTGGAGGGGTTACACATGCGGACGTCATGAAGGTAATTTAAAAACAATGTTTTGTATCAACATGTTGATGATGATCAGACAACACAACAGAATCTTTGTGTTTGTCATGTTTAGAGTCCTGGCAGATGTTTTATTTTCTCACAGGGTTCCTGCAGATCCTTAAAACTTCTTAAAATGCATTGTATTCACTGATCTAAAAATAAGGCCTTAATTGGAATTAAAATATAAAGATCTGCAAAGTAGGATTTTATTTTTATTTTTATTTAATTTTTTTCCTGACTTTGTATTGTAAAATCTTAAAATAAGTGGTAAATTAAAAAAAATAGATACTGAATGCTTCTCACATTAACGTCTCCATGAAGTCATGTTTTTTATGTTGCAAGAAATATTTTACAACATCGTTCCCAATCCTAAGTAGTACGTGTCAGTTTACTTAAAAAAAAAAATTTAAAATTTGTAAAATTGTTCCTCAATTTGATTCCAAGTGGCATTAAAAGTCTTAGAAAGTCTTAAATCCCACTTACCTTACGCTGTAGGAAACCTGCTCTCACACATTAATCATTCTGTTGGTATTTACACCCTAACTTGATCAAGTTAGTTGAGATTTTCTCAAATTGAATTTTTTTTGCTCCCTGCAGACAACGAGAAGAGACGCTCCCTCGGAGACTCGAGTCGGTCCGAGCAGCTGCAGCCTCCTCAGACGTCACCTGAGGTCTGAACATCATCCGTCACCTCTGAGGTTTGACCGGAGCTCTTTAAAAACACTCTCATGTCCTCTTCTCTCACACTGGTTTTAATGGGCTGGAGAACGAGCTCCATCTGCTGTTTATCTTCATCGGTGTCTCCAAATATTCACAGAGCATTACTGCGTGGAGACACACGGGACTTTGCACTTTCATTTGCTGATTTTGCAGAATTTTCCTCCAAATTTGTGCCTCTCTTAGATCAAAACTTGACTTTTCTCTGTGAGTTTGTTCTTAACAACAAAACGACACTTTGGCCTTCAGAAGTGGTTTGACAACATGTTGTGATGAAGTCGTTTGTTTCAGGCGTTAACACGAACATTTAATTAACTATAATGAGTCTTTATGTCACATCTAACCTCATCTATACATTTATCATACTGCAGTTTTCAGTGGTTGGTAGAGTGGTAAAAAAAAACCTGTAATAAAGTAAAAGTAAGATTACAACCACGAAAAATTCCTCAAGTCAAGGTAATAAAACGACACTCACCCTCAGTGGTGGAGGAAGTACTCAGTTCCTTTACTTAGGTAAAAGTACTAATACCACACTGGGAAAATACTCTGTTTAAAGTAAAAGTCCTGCATTAAAAGTGTTGCATAAGTATAATCAGGAAAATGTACTTAAAATATGAAAAATAAAAGAAAAAGCGAAATCTAAAAAAAAGACGAGGAAAATGAAACAAAATGACTGAAAATGTTTCATAAAATAGTTTCCAGTTAATTTTCTTTCGATCAGGTAATTGACTGCTAATCTGTCTGATTATTTCAGCTGTACTTGAAAGGACTGCTGGGTAATCTAATCTGTGACAAGACGTCATATTTCATGCACTCTTCTTATGTTTTTTATTTTGAAAAACTTAATTGTACAGGAACTAGTTTTTGAAGTTTTCAGATAAATGTAATGAAGTAAAAAGTAAAATACCTCCTTCTGAAATGTAGTAGAGTAAAAGTATAAAGTCTCAAGAAAAGAAAAGAGTACCTCAAACTTGTACTTAAGTGCAGTACTTGAGTAAATGTACTTAGTTACATTCCACCACTGCTCACCCTTGATAGTTCCCCAGGATTATAGGATTATATTTAAGTAATTCATAAAAACATTATTACAGATAATTTCAACAATATTATTCAGCGTTTCTAACGTCATCGTTGGATATAATCTGACAGAATCAGTTTAAAACATGTCGGTCTTCTGTCCTCTGAATGATTGTTACGTCTCAGCAGATGTTACAGTAGTTTCTATTTGTTTCTATTGTTGGTTTATTTAATAAATATGGACATGCACTTTAATATGCATCATTATCGGCCTTACAGAATAAAAGATGAACCACTCGAAAGTTCAGTGATAACGAGACAAAAAGAGCAGAAGTGTCCTTTAATGCTGACAAAGCGGATTATTAATGAATTATTCTGTTAGGGGAGAATAAAATGAGAAGTTTGTGTTTAACTCTGATTTATAGTTTGTGTTATATTATTTATAATATATATTATTATATTATTATTATAATATTATTATATTGATCGACTTTCACGCTTGTGCAGCTTTAAGAAAGAAACTTCTTTACTTTGATAAATAATAATAAATGATAAAAGTTAAACAGCAGAATTCAAATGGATCGAGTTAAAAAAAGGGAGCTGATTATGGATATCACAATTAATCTAGTTCAGTCAGCTTTGCAATCTGTTGCTGATTAAACTAATTTTCAGTAAAAGTAAAAAAGAAACATAGTTAAAAGCATGAGGTGACCAAAACTTTACAAACATCATTTTGAATGAATGAAGAGTTAAAGTTTCTTTTTTGTTTAATTAATTCAATAAAATCATTAAATTCTTCACACGAGCATCAACACAAACATCAGACTTCACTGAGCTGAAGCTGCTGTCAGAGAAATGTGAAGATTATAATGTGACTTATTGATTAATTTGATATTGATCACTGAGACAAACATGAACTGCTTTTTTTATTTAAGGTGCTCAAACGGTCAGCTACACACCGAACTACACACCGAACTACACACCGAACTACACACCGAACTACACTCTGTTGTTGATTTAAATTTAAAAAAGCACTTTAAAGTGTATTTCTGCTCACTGATGATGCTCCTGCAGGTTTGATGTATTTCAGGCTGTGCTTCATTATTTATATTCAAACGTTTGAATAAAACGTGTAAAATGTCAAACTGTGAGTCGGGACTGTTTCGGATGTTTCTGTGTTCAAACTTTGATCAAATAAGTAATTTTACTTCATTTTTGCATCATTAGATGATATTTTGCAACAGTTGTTTTACAATAGACTTTTTTGTGATGAAAAACATTTTGAATGAAACAATGTAGCAGATCTGCATCAATGTAACAAAGTACATTTATTCAAGTACAAATGTGAGGTATTTGATTTGATTATTTCCTTTTTCCACATCTCAGAGGTAAATATTGTACTTTTTACTGCCCTGCACTTTGACAGCTGCACGGTTCTCACAGGACGCTGCAAACACACGATGATCTCAGAATAAGGTGTGCTGATGTAGATTAAACTACTCAACAGGAGTCGGGACATTTTTATATCAACATGAAATAACCCTCCATTACTCACAGACTAATTTAGCAGGAATACAAATAATTAGATCCACAAACAGATACAGATTCATGACCCAGAGCGACGAAACAAATCACCATATTTCACAGTTTCTGGCTCTCATAAATATTGTTATTTTGAAGATTTTATAAGAAAACATGTCTTTTAAATCCACTTTTGGGTTTTTCTGGGGAATATAAATGCAAAATACAACAATTACGTTAATTAAGTTGTTCCTAAGCAAAATAAAATAATACAAAAAATAGCCTATGCCTAACCATCTCCCCAGTCAAAAAAAAGCCATTGTGAAGTTCCCTCTGTTAAATAACAAACAGTCCCTAAATCACACACTGGACCTTTAAGATCCACTCAGACTGAGGCAGTGCTGTTTTAGTACTTTTACTCAAGTAAAAGTATCAGAGTGCTTCCAACAATGGTATTTTTGACAAATATTTGTTAATTAAGTTTTTGCCACCGTGTCACAGGCTCTGTATCAGTGTAATCTCTAACGATGTGAGCTTCTTCTTTTGCTTTATATTTTGACAGTTTGCAGTTTTATTGTTTCACATCCTGAGTGTAGATGAGTCTTTTATTGTGAAAATATTAGCACTACTTTGCAGAGGTAAAAACGGCTAAAATCCGGTGTGTGCTGTCAGCTGGTTTTAGTTGGTTTTGTCTGGTCTAAGGTGGTCATAGATGGTCCTGAGTCCTGGCCCAGTTCTTGCTGGTCTTTACTGGTTTGAAACACTGGTCTGAGCAGCCTGTCAGTCTGCGCACATTTATCCTTTCCAATAACAGCTGACTGTAGAGATTTATGCCAGAATAAGACCAGCTAAACCCCCAAAATTAATGTAGTCAGGGTGCTTTTTCAGCAGGGGCGTGTAGATGAGTCTTTTATTGTGAAGGGTGTGGCAGGAAGCTGAAATCAGAGTTTGGTTTTTGTGTGTCCTCTCAGACAGACGCCGTTAAATGTTCGGTAGTCTCGTGACAGAGACGTTAAAGTGATGTTTACCGTCCAGGTGACTTCAGCAGCCATGAAGCTGCTTCCTGTCGCGTGTCTCTGTCTCGTGACTCGGTGTGGATTAACGTCAGCTGATCAAAACGGTGAGAAAATTAAAATTTATTTAGATTCAACTGTTTTATATGTGAATGATGAAAACTGACAAGTTTATGAGCGCGGACACCTGATACATCCAGCTGCGTTTAAAACAAACGTCAGAAACAGTAATATGTGAAATATTTGCTAATAATCGGCTCAGATCGATGAAATGAAAATATTTGGTGATGTGGTTGAATTTCAGCCTCCTGATGCTGAAAGAGTCTGATAATATCACAGCTGCGCAGCATTTAACGGGGCGGCGTCCATCCTGCAGAGATGCGTCTCTGTTTCCGAGCAAAGCTTCTTCACTCAGACCTGATCAATATTTACACAGCCTGCTCTGATATTTACGATCAGTTATAATATAATATATACTTTACCTGAGTGTCTGCTGCCTGAGGCTCCAAATTACATAATAATAATGACAATAATCATTTTAAAATATAATAAAATAACCACAGGAGGTTGTTTTATTTGTGTTTAACTGATATATAAATATTTTTTAAATTAAATTTATAATTGAATAACATTAAATATACAGTGTTAGCATCAGTGAATGTTCATCCTTATTTATTTCATAAAAATGTAAATGTACTGTCTCAGCATCACTTCCTGTAACATAAAGGTTGGTTAAGCGTCACTTTAGACTGTAAAAATCATATTTACAAAATGATTTCATCATATATATAATGGATAACTTTTAATGTATCATTTAATAACATTGAATGATGATAATGATTTTTATTTCTTGGCAAATACATTTTCTTTGCATTAGCTTAGCTTCATTATCTTTACCATGGAAAGCCAAATCGAAATTTATCAAAATTAAAATCATTTTTTAAATATATTTGGCTCTTATTAGATACATTACAGTATTAGATAAATTAGATACTTAATGGATACAAAGTACCACAGGTGATGGTGAAATCTGTGTGTAGTTCTCAGGTTTGAGTCATCACTACGACCTAAATATTTAGTTTTACTTTCTTTTTATGTTTTCTTCGCTCTTGTTTCCGTCTTTGTGTTGAATGAGCGAACAGAGTCTGATTAACTCCTGAGTCACTGCTGATGTTCATCATCTCTTCCACAGAGAGAGAGAGAGAGCTGAATGTTGTTAATTACTGATGAGTTTGGTGTGCATCTAGACGAGTGGGAGAAATAAGAGTTAGAAAAAGAGGAAAAAAAGTCAGGATTAGAAATTGTAAATAAATCTCTAAAAAAACACCAAAACTGAACTCCTAATATGATTTCTGCAGGCCAGTGCAAAGGATGCTCTGAGGACAAACACTAGAGTGCTTCTCTGTGATATCATGAGTTAATAATCTGCTGTAATAACAATCCTCCATTTGTTTGTCTTAATTGTTCTTCAGAGATCTGCAGAGAGAGACAAAATGTTTTGCTCAAGCCTCTGACATTTTTGTCTCTGATAAATGACCTTTTACAACATTTTATTTCATTTTTTTACCTAATTTTTATTTAAATGTGGCTTAAAGCATCAACTTTTATTTAAAAGCGTATTTATACCTAATAACTGTCTGAGTTGAGCCCTGCTACTCCTGTTTCCTATTTTATTTTATTTTATTTTATTTTATTTTATTTTATTTTATTTTATTTTATTATTTTTGACAGAACAGCATTTTTCAATTTTAAGGCAGTAAGTTGATGTGTATGGTTATTTATTTTATAAACCACTGAAGCGTGCACAGTGTGGCATTGTTGTTGTTGTTGTCTTGTTGTTGCCTGTTTTAAATAAATAAACATAAGTGTAGAAAGTGAATGTGCAGCAGCTGCCATGTGCATATAGATCTGTAGACACCTCGTGTGTGAGCAGGACAGACGTTTCCACACTCACTGCTGTGCACAAATGTGCTGTTTGTGTCTTCAGAGCCTTTTTGGTGCATCAGAAACATAAAAAGCTCCCTGCAGGGCGAGCTTTGTGGAGAGGGCGCCCGCCACTGATTCCTCTGATTTAAACACACTGATCAACGTGTTTTTATCTTTCAGGACCAACAGTCGTCAAAGTGGAACAAGACAGAGACGTTATTTTACCGTGTTCGCTCAGCAAAGAAAACATCGAGCTAAAACTGTTCGACTGGAAGAAAGCTGCTGAGAAAGATGAAAAACAGAGGGAGGTTTTCTTTTATGATGCAGGAGTCCATTACAACAGCGGACGATCAGGTCAGAGCGAGCAGTTCAAAGGTCGAGTCTCTCATTTTCCTGAAGAGCTGAAACACGGTAACGCCTCCATCATCATCACAAACACGAAGATGACTGACAGCGGAGAATACACCTGTGTTTTTCCTCGTCTGCAGCCACGACAGACTTTCCACATTAAGCTGGTTGTTGGTGAGTAAAACGCTTAAAGATGTTTATTCTTTTTCTGATATTTCAGCTGATTAAATCATCTCCTCTGAATCTTTGATTGTAAAAGCTTAATGTATGTTTTGTTTTGCTTTTCAGATCCAGTCTTAACCTCTTCAGGCTCATTTTGAATTTGTTTATTTCTGTCTCTTAATACCTTCAAATGTTAAACTGTTTAATATCAGGACCACGAGGAGCTGATACATGTAAATAATATCACTGTAAAACAAACACTCAGCAGGTTTCTTTTAATGTGTTGATTTTATTCAAGACTCTGAAAAAGTTAAATACATAAAATATTAATGAGAAAAAAACAGAAACTTAACAGTTTTTTGCCCTTTACTTTCACATTTTAAACACAGTGAATCAGTCATAAAAAGAGCCATCAGGCTGAAATTCACAGGATCTCTCCCTGAACTTGTCTGTAATGTCTGTACCAAATTTGAGGTTGATTGACAGAAGTGTCTCTGAGATATTTTAGAAAGTGCAGTACAGAGCATCTCCAGCAGAGGACTCCAGAGCTCTCTAAAACTTTCTCAAAGTTACTAAATAATAAAAATAAATCTCTTTATGATTCTGACAAAATGTTCCTGAGAGTTAAATCTGACTATAAAAATATGTTTTTAATGTTTAAATAAAGATTAAGATATTTATTATCCCTGAATCTGACCTCCATAAACATATAAATAAAGTTTCTCTGTTCTGTGGGGGTCCCTCTGCCACCGGAAGTCCAGCTACAGTCACTTCCATATATGGTCACACAGGTAATTTAAGTGGCCACAACTCACCGTGTTTTCACAGTGCTGACTTCCTATTGGAGGAAACCAGCTGTCAATAAGACACACGTGGAAATGCTCTCCTCTGATTGGTTGATTGCGTTAAGTGTCCGGTAGTGACGTCGCTTTAGGTCGTATAAAGATGCTGATTGGTTGCTTTAGTTCGGGGGCGTTTCCTGATCTCAGAGATACTGAACATGATTGGTCAAATCTTTGGTCAAAACTTTAAATGGACTGAAAATATTTTGTTTTGGAAGTTTGACGAGCGGAGCCGAAACTAAACGAGGAACAAAATCTACTTTTATTCACGTGAATTTTACTTCCGTCAAACGTAAAGGAGGTAAATTTAATCGGTGTGACTTTGCTCTTTAAAACGAGCCGCTGTTTTGTCAACAAATGATTGTTTTTTTTACCCATAAATACTTTTTAACTGCGACTAGACAGGAGGGAAGCTAAGCTGCCAACTGTTTGCTGCCGTAAAGTAACACGCTATTATTTCTATGTCGTAAATCCTGTAATTGGTTTCTTAAAACCGTCGAAAAAACGAACATATAAGGTTTCAGAAGAGTATAACATGCGATTACTGACTTTTACAGTCAACGTGGAATAATGTCGTTTTTTTAAATATTATTTTTTACATACAAATCTTAGGTCGCGTGCAACCTCTGCGCTTCAAAATGTTAAAAGACAGATCAGATGAAAACATCAGAGGTGAGTCCTGATTTTAATGTGAATTCATCTTAATTAAAGTAGGCTGTTAACTGCTCCGCAGTAAGTGTTACTTTAAGTCTTTGTTGAACTGACTGAGATCAGTTTTAATGTGTTAGACCATTTACACATCACTTAAAGTTGAGACATTTACAACACACTGACACATTTTAGGATTCTGTCTTTTTTTAGTAACTGGTTTATTGACTAGGGTGTGGATAGAAAGGGAATCTTATATGCATTGCTAACATGGAACACCTGTAACTTAAAGATAGAGTGCTAAAACCAATCTTGTATCTCTGTCGGTTTAATTTTAATTATAAAATATCATATGTATATGTGTTGAGACGACCACCAAATTAGAATCCAAATACACGAATTTTCCATTGATAATGATGATCTTATCTGTAATGAATCCAGCTTAATAGCCCTTTATTAATGCACTTTCATGAAGGTTTAAACAACAGTTTGTGTTCTATAGTTGATTCAACTGCATTTATGGAGGCTTTATTTTTACTGGATTGCATTACATTGCACAGGTGTAAGAAATAAAGTGGTTATTTAGTGTAGACATCACCGATAAATTTAAGCCCAGATAACACAAGGGATGGATTTTCTTTTAATTACCCCAAGTTTTATATTTTCTAAAAACATTTTTAAGTTACTTATCTGTAAAAGGAAATATTATCCAAATATTAGACAACAACTTTTATGTGATTTCAATTCAGGATGATATATGTAGTACAACAAACGTAGCTTTAAATTCCAAATGTGCTTCTGTCATGATATGAGTCTGAAATAGTGTTTGCAGTGTTAAATGTCACTTAAAGGGAACCAACCTTAGTTTAGAATTCAAATATGTTATTTGAATGGCCAATCAATATTTGTGGACATGAGCTACTGTCTCTTAAAGCCAGAAACCAGGAAGTCCTGAACTTGTGCCGTGATAAGACAAACAGTCTGGATCTGCTCCATGGACGATGAATGGGAGCCTGATTTTGTGGACCCACAACATGTTTGTTTAGTTTATTACACTCAAATGTGCTTTATTCTAGTGTAATGTTTTCATTTTTCATAGCATTTTCCCATATAACACTGAACTGGCTGCTCTGAAAGTCATCTGAAACATCTTCCACCTTCATTATTATATAATAATATCCACAATAGAGCAGCTGCACACTTTATATCCAATGATATCACAAATTTGTGTTTTAGCATTCAAGTTTTTGTATTTAGGAGAGAGTTGTTTATTATTACTAATATTTTTGGACTGTCTTAGAATAACATGAATTTTAAAAATGGGTGTTGTTTCCCCTCAATGTCTGTTTTTACTGTGTTCACAGGTGCAGCTCCAGAGCCATCAGTCAAAACACTTAATGAAACAAACGACTTGGCATTACTGCAGTGTGTTGTTCGTGGTGCTTCTCCAAAACCTAAAGTAGAGTGGCAGGACGCCTCTGGAAAAAAACTTCCTGCTAACGAACCACAGATCACAGAAAGAGGAGACAGCTACGACATCATCCTCCAAACTACTGTGACCAAGACCGACTTCTATTACTGTGTAGCCACACAGGAGGAAATCAGCCACCAGGTTTCTGCAGAGACGTTTGTGCGAATCACTGGTGAGATTCCCTCTGGTCATATTTTCATATATAATAAAATCAGGAATGTAGACTAGATTTATGAATCTGTGGTTCTGCAAACAGAACATAAAAGCACACAGTTTAAGGTTTATATTTCCAATAAGTGATACTTATTTTTAAAATAAGTAAAAATACTTGTCTTTACACTGATTAAAATGATACGTATTAATGAATAGACATATTAACTCTTTTGCTCAATTTAACCTTATCATCAAATTCTTAAACATTTGTGAAGGCTGCCATGATGGATTAAATACACCGATATAATATTAAAATATTACAGGCAATAACCAGGGCAGTGAGAAAGCACCAGTGAACATTAAGCAGAGTGAAGTAAATCAAACTCCCACTGCATCCCTGTTTTATTGGTGAAGAGCGCCATCTAGTGGCTAAAATCCAGCATAAATTGGCACAGATCTGTTGCACTGTCACTTCACAAGCTGACTCCACTTACATGGTACCTCCTCTACTCTACTCTACTCTACTCTACTCTACTCTACTCTACTCTACTCTACTCTACTCTACTCTACTCTACTCTACTCTTCTCTACTCACCTTTTTTGGTTTTCTGTTAGTATAAAGTACCTGGTACCAAAAGCTGACGCTAAACTGACCCCAAAAAATTAAAGAAATGAATCTTCTAAATAATTAAACTAACAACAGGGAAAACTAAGAAATGTTCACATTTATAACAATTATTCCTATAATTATACAAGACAGATTTTGGGTGAAAGTGGTTAAATACACTCAGTCAGCATGAAAGCAGACAGAGACGCAGCAATATTTATATATTATTACATCTTTTTTTTATAATGACACACTTCATTAACCAAACCATAAAAAGGAGGAAATATCTAAACTCACTCAGTTTGTTAGTTTGATCTTTATTTTGAACATCCCAAATAAAATAGGAGAAAAAAATAAAATATAAGCAAGAAAAGAACGCAAGAAAGAATTCCTGTTGGACACATTCATTAAACAAATGTGCTTTATGTCCGAAAAAGAGCTGAAAAATGTGAATACTTATCAAATCCTATCCCCTTTGTCCAATTTTATTTAAAAAAAAAAAAAAAAGTTAATTTTAAACATGAATATTCCCAATTTCTGCCTCAACATTCAGCGCACACAGCTTTATCTAATCAAACAAGAATTAAGACAAAAACTATAACAGATGAACACAATAAACTCCACAGGTTACTTAGACAGAGAGAAATTAAGAGTCAGAAAATCTGGGTCGATGCTTGTGCTTTTTTATTTTCTTTAAATTGACAAAGCAAACATATAAAAACCTGAGGAAAAAGGTACAGCACAGGTAAAAAAATCAAGTAAAAATGCAGTTTACAAATGATAAAATGCTGCAGATAAATTAACAGACGAGAAAATAAAAATGTACAAAAATTAAAATCAAGAAACTAAACAAAACAAACAATATAACAAGAAATATAAACAGATGCACAAACATACAAATACACAGAAGATTCAGTCAGAAAGTGGCAGAAATTTCCAAAAGTTTGACACTTTTATTTTTATTAATTAAACTGAGTGATTTAAAAAGAGTTTTTCACTTCCAGGAGAATAAAAGTTTATAGATACAAACTTATGAGTTTAGAGAAGAATGATTGTTTGTGAATGAAAAATTTAACGTTTAAAATAATAAAATTAATTAAATATTAAAGAGCACGTCGATGCTTGTTAGTCCTCCCACAATGCTTTGTGGCTATGATGTCATCATACAGCTGCTCTTTATTTCTGCGCCTTTTCTTTTTTCTTTTTTCACAATATCACATCATAAAAGAGCCCAAATTTTAACCCCAGATGTTTTTTATTCTTCACTTTTTCACTTACACAGACTGAAGATCAGCTCTGATTTTGAGTTTTCTCACAAACAAACAAACAAACAAACAAACAAACAAACAAAAACAGCAAGAATAAAATCAGGCCTGTATTTTTGTTTTAATTCGCTCTCTCCGGCTGTTTGTGCGTTCAGACTTGTCGTGGTTACATATTTATATACGTAGTTATGGAGTGAAGATTTATGCATCAGCAGATTTAACTGTAGTTTAGTGAAGTCAAAACTTCAGTGAAATATTTATTAATAACTGTTGAAATCTGACGCTGAGGATCGGCATTAAAACCCCTCAGAGAACTTGATATTAAACATTATATTTAATGCGGCTCAGCTCTGATTTAAACTGCAGCTGCAAGTTTCAAACATCAACGATCATTTTAAATTTGTTTTGATTTATTCTGTTAACCCTTTGAAACCTGGATGGACGTCACATTTCTTGTTCTGTATTCAGAAACTTTCACATGTTTTTAAACCTTTGAACCCTGAGCAAACTGGTTTACTTTATTTCCTGAAAGAGGTGATCAGGAAATTGCAGGAAATTAGCTGAATTGGAAATTATGGTTAAAAAAAAAAGAAAAGCTGTGGAAAATGTCCTTAAAAACTATATTTATAATTATCCTAATTACGCATTTAAAATTATTTCACATAAATATTATTATTTTAAACACTATTTCAGGTCATTTCTTTGATTTATGTTATTGTACTTTTTTCCCTTTTTTTCTCTATTTTAAAATAAGTGTCTTTTACTTTATAATATTTTCTTTTTGATAATTTCTGGGTCATTTCTTCTTAAATTGCTCATTGCCTTCTACTCATGTTTTTGAAAGAAATCAAGCGAGTTTTCTGAGGTTTCAAAGGGTTAAACCAGCAGTTGAGAAATCTTCTGAGCTGATTTTATGCTGAAGGAAATTCAGAAATCGTGATCACACACGTTGTTTCACAGCAAAATAAAACATCGTCTCCGTTAGGTTAAAAAGCAGAAATGTATCAGACGACATAACCTTAAAAAATCACAGGTTTTCCAAATAATAGTGTTTGTAGTTTTAAGTAGTTTCCAAACTTATGACAGAAGTTAAAAATGCTGGAAATATGAGACCCTGTCAGATAATGACGGCAGGTTAGTTAGGGCTGAAAATTATACTGCAATATTTTTAGGTAATATCTCGATACACAATATTTATCTCGATATTTTTAAATCCCCTCAAAGGCACTTCATGAATGAGCTGGGAGACAAATCGAACAATATTTATTTATTTATTTATTTATTTATTTGTTTACCAAATTGCCTCTTTGATGTGACAGTGTTGTAGGAATGACTTTTGGTACTTTGACAAAATATTGACACAATTAAATTTTTGATCATTAATCATTAATAATGTAGATGTAGTGACATGATAATGATACAATACTTACCTTTAAGTGGGTAAAGATAAGTATTAAAACAAGAAGAACTGTCTGGTAAGTTTAGAAAAGTACATAAATTTACTGTAATATAACCTTTAAAATCAGGAAAAAACACAATTTATTCCATATCATGATATAACAATATCCAATATCTAAGACGATATAAAGTCTCATATCTCCATACAAAATAATATCTTTATGTTGCCCAATTTTTGGTGTAATTGATTGATAGAGTACATTTATACTGTGTTTTCTAGTTCTTTGATTTTATTCTTTATTTTCTTTCATGTTGTTATTTAAACAATGACGGTGCTTAAAAAACATTAATCTCAAAAAGAGAAGAGATGTGATTCATGCCAGATTTAGCTGTTAGCTAGTTTACATCTGCAGGACAAATCCCTAAAAAACACTTATCACACATGATAAAAAACATGACATTATAATAGACAAAACAAACATACAAACACATCAACATATCGATATTCATATATCATTCATAAAACCTGGATCTGTGGTTTCTGTGATGTTTTCAGGTGCAGCTCCGGAGCCGTCTGTCACAATAACAGAGGCAAAAAAAGACTGGTCACGGCTGCAGTGCATCGTTCGAGGCGCTTCTCCAAAACCTACAGTGGAGTGGAAAAACAGAGCAGGAAACGTGATTCCTGCTGAGGAGACAAAGATCACAGAAACAGGAGGAAGCTTCGACATCGTCATCCGAACTACCGTGTACGAGTCCGACTACTATCGATGTGTCGTCACACAGGACGAAATCGACCATCAGGTTTCTGCTGAGACTTACGTTTACATCGGTGGTAAGATACTGACTCATATTTTTATAGTCAAATAATTTTACCTGTTTATGTGTTTTAATGAAACATCTGAACATGTTTAAAACCTTTTTTTAATACTGAGTGAAAACTTCACTGAGACTCCACTTTATTAACTCTTTAATGGTCACACTGAGAAATAGCTTTGCAAAAAAATTAAACAACTTTATAGACCTCAGAATATGTTAACAAAATGCATCAATTTATTAAGAAAAAAAAACATTTTCCTTGTGTAATGCATGTGAAAAGTGTTAAAGTCAATGTAATATAATAGAAATCTGAACTTAAAAGTCACTTCAGACAATAGATTTATAAAAATAAATAAACAAAAATAAATAGACACAAATAAAAATGAATCTAATAAAAATCTGTTTAAAATATATAATAAAAAACATCAGAGGTATATAATAAAAATCTGAAAATAAAAGTATTTTCATAAAATAAAAATAGACAAAATGGATATAAAAATAAGCAAAAATAAATAAAAACAGTAATGAATTTAGTAATAAATCTGATCAGAATGGATGGTAAAAAAAAATCAATGTAATGTAAAAAAAACAAAATTGAATAGAATTAGAGTAAAATCAAAATACTAAAATGCATCGTATAAAAACATCCGTATAAAATCAAATTGAGTTTTGCTGAGTTTTAAGTGAAGCAGTTTGATCACAAAAAAAATGCACCATGCAGTAACGATGCCCGTTAAAGGGTTAATGTACAGAGGGAAGAGGAAGAAAGAGTCTGCAGGGAAATAACTGAAATAATTTGAGTTTGTAGCTCATTTCTGCTTCAGGATGAACCAGAGTTTCTCTCTCATTCATTTATTTATGAATTTATTTTATTCATTTAAACTTCTGCCGCCACGTATTGATTTCATATTTTTGGAGCTGGACTGTTCATTAGGAGCACTGTTGGGATGTAATCAGGGTTCCCAAGGTCATGGAAAACCTGGAAACTCATGGAATTTCACAATTTCACATTTTCCAGGCTTGGAAAAGTCATGGAATTAGTTAAAAATCATTGAAAGTTTTGGAAAAGACTTTGAATTTTGTTCAGTGTTATGAAACAGTTAAAGGAGTTTTCTGTGGATGATGTTTTAAATAATGTAACATAACAGCAAATTTATTTTCTGTGGCTGTCGACACGACGTAGATCTAAAATGCGTCTGTGTGGAGATGTTTTGGTTTCCATCACGTGTGTTTGTTCGTTTTACACTGAAATTATATTTTAATGGAGTTTTAATCTCATATATTTGATAGACGACCTGCAGGTGAAGCAAGATTTCCTGTTTTTATTGTGGCTGTTTGAAAAGTCATGGAAAAATTTTGAGATATTTACCATGAAAATGTGAGAGAGCCTGTATATATACTTTTAGGTCAGTGTGTGTGTTATTATTCTGTGTCCCCTCTCTAAATTCTGAGGTTTTTTCAAGTCTGTAAAAGCAGCACAGGCGGAGCTCTGCAAGTTTTTTTTTCTTTAGCAGCAGTTTGTCACACGTGGGGTTAATAACTGATCTGATGATCTGTTCACAGCTGATCAGATCAATAAATGAGAGGAGCAGCTGTTTGTTAGTGAAAGTTAACTTTTAGACTCACAATGAAGGGTTAAGTTTCACTGTCAGTGCGCCTGACGTTCTGCTGCTCCGTCTGTGCCCAAAGTGTGCTAAAAATAACTGAACGTTTATATAATCCAACAGCGTCCTAATAAACCGTCCAGCTCCAAAAATCTGTTTGCAGCAGATAAATGAACGTGTAGGAAACCTCGTCAGTTATCCGCCACATGACCCCAAACTCTGCGCTCAAACTGCTGCTGAGGAACAAAAACTCACAACGAACTCCGACTGTGCTGCGTTCACAGACACACAAAAACATCTGGATTTAGAGAGGGGACACAGAACGATAAAAAAGGGACAAAAACAAACCCACGAGATTCAGAGAATACAAACGTTTACTGATTTAACCCAAAAATGATGAACACTGAGAAGTGTCACAACTCATGAAAACAAACGATTTCATATTACACCACAGAAGAACCCGAATTTAACCCCGAATGCTGTTTTCTTCACGTCTTCAGTGTCATGCATTTTATGAAGTCAGTCGTGTTTTGTGTGTGAGATCAAAGTAACTAGAGATCGTATAAAGTAGCAGATAATTGAAATACTCAAGTAAAGTACCTAAAAAATGTACTTTTACTGCTCAGTGAAACGATGTAATCCAGAGTCCATGACTGCCTGAACTCAGGGTGTAGATCAGTGATACTCAACTGATGGCCCAAGAAACGTCCTAAAATCTGAGAAATGTCCTAAAATCCTAAAAATGTAATAATATCCTAGAAATGTCCTGAAATCCTAGAAGATGCGTCAGTCCTACAGATGTCCTAAAATACTAGAAATGTCCCAAAATCTACAAAACTTCCTAAAATCCCAACAATGTGTCAAATTCTAGAAATGTCCTGAAATCCGAGAAACATGCTGAAATCCCTGACATATCCTAAAACACTTGAAATGTCCTAAAAATGTTCAAAAATCCTAGAAACATGTATGAGGCTGCTCTGACTGGACTCCTTTCATTTTGTAAAAGTGTCCCCCAAAGCAGAGCAGGCTGAGTGTCCCCGCTGTAGAGGACAGCTGCAGCAGCAGTCAGGTGTAAACAGGCTGAAGTGGAGGAGGCAGGACAGATGGTCAAACCTTGGTCCTCCTGATGAGGGACACGTCCAGCGTCCCCCTCCTCACTGCCGAGCAGGAAACTGTCCATCAGATCAGAGCGGACATCACTGTCCCTGCTGACATTCGTCCCACTGCTGCTTTTATCTGCTCACAGCTTCACACTTTACATCTCAGGAGCGTCCACACCTTCAGCTGCTGTCTCTGTGGACACTCTGATGTCCACTCTGATGTCTCTGACACACACGTACTGTCTGAGTAATAACAGGAACTTTTTTGTCTCTTTCAGAGTCCACTCCTGGATGGATTATTGCTGTTGTTTCAGTTCTCTGCTCTGTTTTTGTTGGTGTTGTTCTTCTCGCTGTGTTAAAGTACAAGGGCTGCATCACACTAAAATGTAATGAAGGTAAGTTTAAATAAAGTTTTGTATCAACATGTTGACGATGATCAGACAACACGACAGAGTCTTTATATGTTTCTCATGTTTCGAGTCTTGACAGTTTTGTCTCACAGGGTTTCTGCGGATCCTTAAAGTCTTAAAATGCATTTTATTCAGTCATCTAAAAATAATGCCTAAATGAGTATTAAAATGTCTTTAATCAATATTTAGAGTCATAAAAAGAGAAAAGACTTGGGATGAGGGAGTTTATTTGTTTTTATCTTGACTTTGTATTGTAAAATCTTAAAATAATTTGTATGAAACAAAAAAACAAATGCTTCTGAGCACGTGCTCCTGACATTAACTTAAGTCATGTTTTATGTTACAATTAATGTTTAGACAAACTTCTTTCCAAAACTTTCTTTCTTTCTTCTTTCCTAAATTATATGTTACACTTTTTGTTTTCCTTTCATTTTAGTTTTTGTAAAATAGTTTTTTAATTTCATTGCAGGTGGCAGTAAAAATAGTTAGAAAGTCTTAGAAAGCCTGTTCTGAGACATGAGTCATTCTGTTTGTATTTGCAGAGGAGGATCGAGTTAGTTCGGATTGTCTTTATTATAACTTTATTGTCCCTCCTGCAGACGAGAAGAGACGCTCCCTCGGAGACTCGAGTCGGTCCGAGCAGCTGCAGCCTCCTCAGACGTCACCTGAGGTCTGAACATCATCCGTCACCTCTGAGGTTTGACCGGAGCTCTTTAAAAACACTCTCATGTCCTCTTCTCTCACACTGGTTTTAATGGGCTGGAGAACGAGCTCCATCTGCTGTTTATCTTCATCGGTGTCTCCAAATATTCACAGAGCATTACTGCGTGGAGACACACGGGACTTTGCACTTTCATTTGCTGATTTTGCAGAATTTTCCTCAAAATTTGTGCCTCTCTCAGATCAAAACTTGACTTTTCTCTGTGAGTTTGTTCTTAACAACAAAACGACACTTTTGCCTTCAGAAGTGGTTTGACAACATGTGATGAAGTCGTTTGTTTCAGGCGTTAACACGAACATTTAATTAACTATAATTAGTCTTTATGTCACATCTAACCTCATCTATACATTTATCATACTGCAGTTTTCAGTGGTTGGTAGAGTGGTAAAAAAAAACCTGTAATAAAGTAAAAGTACAATTACAACCACAAAAAATTCCTCAAGTCAAGGTAATAAAACGACACTCACCCTCAGTGGTGGAGGAAGTACTCAGTTCCTTTACTTAGGTAAAAGTACTAATACCACACTGGGAAAATACTTTTAAAGTCCTGCATTAAAAGTGTTGCATAAGTATAATCAGGAAAATGTACTTAAAGTATGAAAAATAAAAGAAAAATCTAAATCTAAAAAAAAGGAAGAGAAAAATGAAACAAAGTGACTGAAAATGTTTCATAAAATAGTTTCCAGTTAATTTTCTTTCGATCAGGTAATTGACTGCTAATCTGTCTGATCATTTCAGCTGTACTTGAAAGGACTGCTGGGTAATCTAATCTGTGACAAGACGTCATATTTCATGCACTCTTCTTATGTTTTTTATTTTGAAAAACTTAATTGTACAGGAACTAGTTTTTGAAGTTTTCGGATAAATGTAGTGAAGTAAAAAATAAAATACCTCCTTCTGAAATGTAGTAGAGTAAAAGTATAAAGTCTCAAGAAAAGAAAAGAGTACCTTAAATTTGTACTTAAGTGCAGTACTTGAGTAAATGTACTTAGTTACATTCCACCACTGCTCACCCTTGATAGTTCCCCAGGATTATAGGATTATATTTAAGTAATTCATAAAAACATTATCACAGATAATTTCAACAATATTATTCAGCGTTTCTAACGTCATCGTTGAATATAATCTGACAGAATCAGTTTAAAACATGTCGGTCTTCTGTCCTCTGAATGATTGTTACGTCTCAGCAGATGTTACAGTAGTTTCTATTTGTTTCTATTGTTGGTTTATTTAATAAATGTGGACATGCACTTTAATATGCATCATTATCTGCCTTACAGAATAAAAGATGAACCACTCGAAGGTTCAGTGATAACGAGACAAAAAGAGCAGAAGTGTCCTTTAATGCTGACAGAGCTGATTATTAATGAATTATTCTGTTAGGGGAGAATAAAATGAGAAGTTTGTGTTTAACTCTGATTTATAGTTTGTGTTATATTATTTATAATATATATTATTATATTATTATTAGAATATTATTATATTGATCGACTTTCACGCTTGTGCAGCTTTAAGAAAAAAAATCTTTTCAAGGCGACTTCTCGCACTGTGTGCGATTTTAATTTTAGTATTTTTTTTTATTGAATCTTTTATTTATATTTTTAATTTTTATCATCTGATTTAAGATTAATTTCATTCCTGGACGGAAGTGTCAGTAAAAAGTTGTTGAGGACATAAATCTGCAGTTTCTTGATAAATAAAATGGAGCTTCATGGAAATTTAGGAAAACGTGATGAATAATAATAAATGATAAAAGTTAAACAGCAGAATTCAAAAGCATCGAGTTAAAAAAAGGGAGTTGATTATGGATATAACAATTAATCTAGTTCAGTCAATAAGCTTTCCTATCTGTTGCTGATTAAACTAATTTTCTGTAAAAGTAAAAAAGAAATATAGTTTAAAGCATGAGGTGACCAAAACTTTACAGACATAATTTTGAATGAGTGAAGAGTTAAAGTTTCTTTTTTGTTTAATTAATTCAATAAAATCATTAAATTCTTCTTAAATTCTTCTTCAGGATCTTTGGTTGCTAAAAAAATGGGATTGATGATCATCAGCTGAAGGAAACATGACGACTCCTCCAAAACATGATGTAATTTAAAGAGTAAATATATAAAAGTGGTCAGATAATCACACGAGCATCAACACAAACATCAGACTTCACTGAGCTGAAGCTGCTGAAATGTGAAGATTATAATGTGACGTATTGATTATTTTGATATTGATCACTGAGACAAACATGAACTGCTTTTTTTATTTAAGGTGCTCAAACTGTCAGCTGCACACTGAACTACACACCGAACTACACACACCGAACTACACACCGAACTACACACCGAACTACACACCGAACTACACACTGTTGTTGATTTAAATTTAAAAAAGCACTTTAAAGTGTATTTCTGCTCACTGATGATGCTCCTGCAGGTTTGATGTATTTCAGGCTGTGCTTCATTATTTATATTCAAACGTTTGAATAAAAAGTGTAAAATGTCAAACTGTGAGTCGGGACTGTTTCGGCTTTGTGGTTAGCACTGTTGCCTCACAGCAAGAGGGTCCCAGGTTCAAATCCTGGTTGGAACGGGGTTTCGGTCCAGCCGGGGGCCCTTCTGTGTGGAGTTTGCATGTTCTCTGCATGGGTTCTCTCCGGGGTCTCCGGCTTCCTCCCACAGTCCAAAGACATTCAGCTCAGGTTGATTGATGACTCTAAATTGCCCTTAGGTGTGTACCCCACCTTCAGCCCGATGACAGCTGGGATTGGCTCCAGCCACCCCGCGACCCTTACAAGGACAAGCGGTTACAGAAAATGACTGACTGACTGTTTTACAATAGACTTTTTTGTGATGAAAAACATTTTGAATGAAACAATGTAGCAGATCTGCATCAATGTAACAAAGTACATTTATTCAAGTACAAATGTGAGGTATTTGATTTGATTATTTCCTTTTTCCACATCTCAGAGGTAAATATTGTACTTTTTACTGCCCTGCACTTTGACAGCTGCACGGTTCTCACAGGACGCTGCAAACACACGATGATCTCAGAATAAGGTGTGCTGATGTAGATTAAACTACTCAACAGGAGTCGGGACATTTTTATATCAACATGAAATAACCCTCCATTACTCACAGACTAATTTAGCAGGAATATAAATAATTAGATCCACAAACAGATACAGACTCATGACCCAGAGCAACGAAACAAATCACCATATTTCACAGTTTCTGGCTCTCATAAATATTGTTATTTTGAAGATTTTATAAGAAAACATGTCTTTTAAATCCACTTTTGGGTTTTTCTGGGGAATATAAATGCAAAATACAACAATTACGTTAATTAAGTTGTTCCTAAGCAAAATAAAATAATACAAAAAATAGCCTATGCCTAACCATCTCCCCAGTCAAAAAAAACCCATTGTGAAGTTCCCTCTGTTAAATAACAAACAGTCCCTAAATCACACACTGGACCTTTAAGATCCACTCAGACTGAGGCAGTGCTGTTTTAGTACTTTTACTCAAGTAAAAGTATCAGAGTACTTCCAACAATGGTATTTTTGACAAATATTTGTTAATTAAGTTTTTGCCACCGTGTCACAGGCTCTGTATCAGTGTAATCTCTAACGATGTGAACTTCTTCTTTTGTTTTATATTTTGACAGTTTGCAGTTTTATTGTTTCACATCATGAGTATAAATGAGTCTTTTATTGTGAAGGGTGTAGCGGAAGCTGTAATCAAAGGTTGTGCTTTTGTGTCTCTTGGCGTCAGGAAGTGTGTCGGTCTTAGGGTGCGCTGTTTGCTATGAATGAAGCTGAGCTCGCTGTAGTGGATCCGTGGGACGGACAGGCTCAAAGCTGTCGTCAGTCGTGTTAAATATAACGTCGGAAACCAAAGCGCTGTATCGCGCAGTAAACGTGTCCGGTGTCCCGTTAACAGCTGTGTTTGACTCTGAGTACCGACAGTCGTCGGTAAGAGTCCATCCACCGTTAGCAGCGCGGCTAGCTAACACGGATTAGCATGTTTGGATACTGGCAAATATCGGTTGTCCTTTCGTGTCTCCTGATTTTTGGAGTACGTCTGGGAGGCACACAAGGTAAGAAAGAGATAATGCTCAGTAAATTACGATAATCAGCCGATTGTACTCGATATGGCTCAGATATGTTAGCGTGTTAGCTAAATACAGCGTAGCCATGGATGTGTTATAGTGAAGCACTATAATAGCAGTACTTTATCAATTTATAATTACAGATCACGACAGACTGACCAAAGACTGACCAAAAACTGACCAAAGACTGACCAAAGACTGACCAAAAACTGACCAAAAGACTGACCAAAGACTGACCAAAAACTGACCAAAGACTGACCAAAAACTGACCAAAGACTGACCAAAGACTGACCAAAAACTGACCAAAGACTGACCAAAAACCGACCAAAGACTGACCAAAAGACTGACCAAAGACTGACCAAAAGACTGACCAAAAACTGACCAAAGACTGACCAAAAGACTGACCAAAAACTGACCAAAGACTGACCAAAAACTGACCAAAGACTGACCAAAGACTGACCAAAAACTGACCAAAGACTGACCAAAAACTGACCAAAGACTGACCAAGGACTGACCAAAAACTGACCAAAGACTGACCAAAGACTGACCAAAGACGTTCATTCCTGCTGCTGAGTTGTGCGGTTAAAGCAGTTAAATGCCGGATCGCTTCAGGAGTTTGTATCAAGCTGACGTGTGTTGATGTTTTTGGGAGGATCAGACTCACTTCAGGGTCTCACAGGGTTTATTTTTTAGATGCTGCTGATGACCTTCAGAAGTCCAGATGATGCTTTTGACCTTTTACGGCTCCTAGGACACTCGTGTGGCGAAGTGTTTCTGCTCATTGCTGAACTTCAAACTTGTTATTAGGACAAAATTGTGGATTTTTTCATTGTTAACTCAGTGTTTTGTTGCGTCCTTCTGTCAGCCCTAGAAGGTTTTTGTCGCCTGCAAACGTGAAAATGTAGCCGAGTTTATGGATTTACAGGCAGTGTAGAGCACAGATATTTAATCTACGGCCCGCAGGCCAAATCTGGGCCCCCACAGAGGGCTGGGTGGTCCCCCAACAATCTTCTGATTCACAATAGAAATAAAGTGATTCATACTGGGAAGTGTTTTAGTACTTTAGAGTGCATAAAACAGCATAAAAAATAGAGCTTGTTTATCAAAAGAAGCGCCCCCCCCCCTCCTTGAAATGTCCTTATATCCCAGGAAGTGGGTTAACATCAGAGAAATTTCTCAAAATACTAGACATGTCCTCAAATCCTTGCTATGTCCTCAAATCATAGAAAGTCTTAAAACCTTCCCATAGGCCTTTGCAGCAGTCTTGGTTTGAGTCCAGACTGTGGCACTTTGCTGCGTGTCTCCCCCTCTCTCCCCCTCTCTCTCCCTCTCTCTCCCACATTTCCTGTCGGTCTACAGCTGTTAATAAAGGCAAAATCCCAACAAAGTAATCGAAAAATACATAACAATTAATAAATAAAATAAAACAAAATCCAAGAAATGTCCTGAGGTCCTTAAAACATATGGGGCTGCTGCGACTGGCCCCTGGACTCCCTACTCCTCATCCCATGTCTTTTCTCTTTATATGACTTAAAATATTGATTATTTTGCAAAAGTGGCCCCCAAACAAAACAAAAACAAAACTTCTTTATGCCGCCTTTGCATGTTTACACACTACCAAACAGCTTCGGCATCGTGCTGCTCCAGTGTGAACACAGAGGAGGCATGCTGGGCGGGATGTAACACAGCAGTGCCGGCCTCCGTTGTGAAGAATCACATCCATATTAGCAGTACTTTATAGACAGTAACAAAGGCATAACATGTCCCTCACAATCGTTCAGCGCCCCTCTCATATGGCTGCTGATTTCATCCTTTTTCTACTTTGTGGAAGTTTTCTGCTGGTGGTCTTCTTTGAGTTAGCTGCTAACTGCTATCAGCTGCTTTATAATCTCTAGCGATGGGTCACGTTCATAAAATGTCGTCAAATGTTACACCTTTGGCAAAGCAGCACAGCAGCATGAAATTCCCATCTTGAGAGGAGGCGTGTGTGTGTGTGCATTGCTGCAAAGAGCATGTAAGTGTTGTTCAGGCGTTCAAGTGGAGAGGGCGAGTCCCAGCATCATCCACTGACCCGTTTTTCCAGTTAGCAATCTGAAAAGGACTGGCTGTCAGGGGTTTCCATCAATCTCAGCATCCATTTTTCTGGAAATATTATGGCAACTGATGTGAGCGCCACCTGACAAAAGTCATACAGACCACCTTATACTGCCGATTGTTTCCTGACTGAAAGCAATATTGTTAATGCAGATGCTCTGTATTCCAGCTTGTCGTGTCTCTCCTTTGTTTTAATGCATGAAGTGAACTGAGTTTAATGCCTGCAAACACACTGATGTCGCAGTTTAGGCCTGCATTCAGTTACTTGCATTAGTCGGACCTCGGTTGATCTGTCCTGCTCATTTTACTCGACTGTTAAATTGGAAAACTCAATTTGAACTCAGTTTTTATTATTAATCCACATATAGGATTTATATTTGACCTAAATACAACAACAACAACTTCAACTTCAACTTCATCAACCTCCTCATCCCCAAAGTCCGCACCGTTATTGGCCGTTGTTCATTTCAGTTTTCTGCAGCCCACGACTGGAACCAATGACAACAGACGCTAAAACTCCCCTCCTTCATCCCACTCTCATCTTTTAACAGTTTGGTGAAGGCAGCAGTTGCTGACTGTTGTTCATGCTTTTAGCCTATTTTATCTTTACGACCCTTATTGTATTCTTTTGTTTTTGTATTGATTTGTATGAATGTGTCTCGATGCTGCCTCTCGGCCAGGTCGTCATTGTAAATGAGAATTGGTCTCAATTGACTCACCAGGTAAAATAAAGGGAAAAAAAACAATTTTGAAATTCTTGTCTGATGCAGACGTTTGAGTAACAGTTTGACTGACAGCTCTACAAAAGGGCAAGGAAGCTGTTTGTTTTCGTGCATGCCCACTGTATGTGACCGGTTGGCGTCTGGTTGCAGGTGGCTGCAGCTTGATTGGTTGTCTTGATGTGAACACCATTGAAATTTTTCAAGTTGCGATGCCCTAATGAATGAATGCGGTCAAGTTTCTGGTTGTTTACAGCTGCGTGCGGTGGGCATGCGTTGTTGGGAAACGCTTGAGTTGATATGCAGCAGAGTTTTCTATGAGGGGCCATGCATTTAAATGTAAATGTCACAGCTGCTCGTCTTCTTAAAATTGTGAGAAGCCCAAATCATGATCTTGATCATTCAATCAATGGTGCGGCTCTAATTCCAATACGAAAAATGTGTTCAGATATGTTTTTTATTGTCTGTCTGACCCGACTTAATAATAATTATTATTATTAAAATATGTTTCCTCTTTCAGGGTCAGGTGATGTCACAGTGATTTCCACAGAAGGGAGCGATGCTGTGTTACCGTGTTCGCTCGCCACCAAGGAGAACATCGAGTCAAAGCTGTTTGACTGGACAAAAGCTGCTCAGAAAGACGGCCTTCGGAAAGAGGTTTTCTATTATCGTAATGGGATCCAAAACAACGGGCAGAGTGAGGAGTTCAAAGGTCGAGTCTTTCATTTTCAAGATGAACTGAAGAACGGAAACGCCTCCATAATCATCAGAAATACAAAGATAAACGACACTGGAAACTACACCTGTGTTTTCCCAAAGCTTCAGGATCCTCAGACTAAACAGCTCATTGTTGGTGAGTGCTGTTTACGATCTCCCGCTGTTCCCCGACTGTTGAACACCTCAGAGGAGTCTGAATACTGAGCAGTACTGCATCTTGGAGTTAGACCCCTCAACTGTTTCTCATCATTAACATAAACAGATTTTTTTTGGGCGGGCCTAAAACAATCCCCGCCCCTGCTATATAAAATCTATGTTATTACTAACTAGAGGAGTAACAAAACACGTATTTGTACCAAACCGTCATGGTACAGGCACGTTCGGTTTGGTTCAGAGGTGTACCGCTGTCTGTAAAAATGAATAAAAATTCAGTGTTTCCCTCGAACATTATATCAGATACAATATAATTTCCCTGTAGAACAGGTCTTGACCGCGTTTTTGTTAAATCAATTAAAATGCTTATGGCTGTTTATCTAATTTATGCTTCAGTCTCGACTGCCTCGCTGTCAGTTAAGCTCTGCCTGCTAAGTGTTGTAGTGTTACGTACCACAAAAAAACCAAAAGAAGACATCTGAGATAGAAACAGTCCGGTGAGAGTACTGAGCTGTGTGTGAACTGATGGATGGCTCGCAGCGCTGTGACGGAGACGCACAAAACAGAGTTTTTCCTCACAGCGCTAAAGTGCAGAAATAGTCAAATGTTCATCGGGGCAAAGTGACTTCTTCAGACTTCTACAGAAAACAACGTTTTAGTCTCAGTTTCAGTCAGACTTTAGATGGAAGTCTTTCTAAATATGAAGATACATCCCTCCGTCTCTCATCCAGCTGCTGTCAGCTTTTATATACATTTATATGTATTTTATCAGGGACGGATTTAGTGATTTTGGGGCCTCAGCCCTGAGTTCACCCACTCTCTAACTGGGAATGATGGTGGGCTTTTGGCAGCTGTAGAAGTCATGCTGTTCTCTAAACTCTCTGATGTACGACTGCAGGAAATGTGTTTTTAAAATTACACTTAAACACAGGACACACCAAGAGATGACAGACTTTCATCCAACTTTGCAGTCAGAGAGAAAATACTATTCCTGGCACTACAAAAATGAACTAATTAAGTAAGTCAATAAATAAATAAGCTCTGATCAATGCAGTATTTGAAAGATGAATGGGAAATTATTTAAGTATTGGCTGGTATCAGGAGTCTGGATGAGGGATCCTGCAGGAGACCAGCCTCATCCGGCCAGGCAGACAGCCCCCGTCACAGCTGACAAATGTGAAATTGTTATCGGTAAACTAAAAAAATCATTTTCTTAACTAATGACGAGCAGGTCTTTGCATTTTCCCCTTTAACTGAGAACCGAACTGAACTGAACTGAACTGAACTGTACCGTGACTTATACCGTGGCTATATATATGTATACATAAATGTATGTATTTGTATTTGTATACACATTAATTGAGATCTCAGTATTTCTTTTCCTCCTCTACATGTCTTTTCTTTACGTATAAACTGTCTGCTTCTGCTGCTCGCTCTAACTGCGTTTGTGTGCTTCCTCAAACTAAAGTCGTGTTTACATCAAGAGATATTAAATGCATTTCCTTTCTTATAAAACATTGTAAAGCATTTTACAGTATTTTACAGTACATTTACAGTATATTTGCAGTATTTTACAACCAGCATTTTTTTGCATCCATGTTTACCTGTTTGTGTTCTGGAGGTCTTTCAGTCTTTAGGCAAAGTTAAGCTAAACTCTGCATTTTGTTAAACGTTTAAAATAGCATGTATATGGCATTTGATAATATCATGTTGCTGGGCCTCTGCTGATTTCCTCCCCCAGCCGGCTGCAGTTTGATATTTACTGCACAGACACGAGAGTGGTATCAATCTTCTTCTTCTCTTCTCTCCTTCTGCTTGCTTTCTGCATCAAAGCGAATAAGAAAACAAGAAACTGGTAAGTGGAGTGCTGTCTAATCAGTCCCACTTCATGTATTTAGTTAAGCTCCTTTCCCACTGCTCTTCATCACAGTCTGATGAAGAGCCCGTAGCTGGAAATGTTACCTCGGTGGTGATAGACTGTGTGTAGACTTAGTTTTTTCTTCTCTTGTCAAGAACCTAGTTTCTTGTGTGGATGTGTGTGCTTTTGTGAACTTTTAGGATGATGGTTTAAACACGCAGCTCCCTCACAGCATGCATGGTGTTGTGTGTGTGTGTGTGTGTGTGTGTGTGTGTGTGTGTGTGTGTGTGTGTGTGTGTGTGTGTGTGCGTGTGTGTGTGCTCCTGCTTGTGTTTTCCCTCGCTCCATTTTAAATGTTGAAACTACACCACTAAGGACATTTCACAAGTTCATGATATCACCCACAAATTCTCGTTTGTCTTTCAGTACCGATCCTTAGAGACCGCTCAGACGAAAACAAAGGTGATGTCAATTATTTCTACACCTGTCACCTGTGCTACCACTCCTTCAGTCTCCTGTTGTTTGATCGGACATATTCAAAGCATTTTACTCACGTCCTTCCAAAAAACAATAAATCCCCCTGTAAACACTGTTTGTGAGTCATTGTTACAGAGGCTCATGTACAGCAGATCCTACCCAGAAGTTGAACTCCTTGACAATAAATATTTATAATCCATTTAATAATCCTATAATTATGATCACATGATCTAATTTTGAGATGAAAAATATTTCTGTTGATCTGATGTCTTTTGGATCTTATCTATTTTTAAAGACAGATGAGGAGAAAATGTGCTGATTTTGATGGTGTTACTGATTTCTACAGTGTTAAAAGAGCAGAATAATGAAGCTATTGTGTCTAAATCTTTGAATAAATAATAATAGTAATAATACACAGTCTCTGGGTGACAGAGTTGTAGCACACACACACAATGTCGGTGCAGAAATAAGTGACATCATCAATCAAGACTGAGCAGTACGTTCTCCTGATCTGTCTGTTGGACTTTGTCTCTGAACGGTCCTTCGGACAAAAGTATTTACCACTATTTAACATTTCCTTCAACTGAAAGATAACGTTCTTGTAATTACAAAATGACTCCTTATTACTCAGTTTAACTGGACTCACATTTATATTCTGTTACCCTGACAACGTTCAGCATATTTTTAACATTTTTAACTCATAATTTTATCCATTTTGCACACTTTGAACATGTGCATGCTTACACTGTGCACATTGCTGTGAAGGACATGCTTTTTATCATAACTGTGATTTTAGCACGTTTTCTTGTTCATTGTGTTTATGTTTTTTTGCTGCTGCTGTTGAACGAGACTTTCCCCTGTGGGGATGAATTATCTGTCTGTCTAAACCTTTCTACCATTTACTGTATATAAAATGATTATCGGTAACATCATATTTCTCTGTAAAAACTGTTATTCATATTTAAATTTAGATCAACAGAACTAAACATTTTACTTAAATTAATTATTGAACTGTTAGCGTAAGTCCTACAGTGATGATTGTGTTTGATTAATCGCTTAATAGTTTTGTTTATAATTGTCAGAAAATAGTTTAAAAAAAATTATAATCGATTTGAATGTCTCCAGATGTCTGTTTTGTCTCAGTCAATCAATCAAATTATATTTATGCACCTTTCAAACAAATCGAATGTAATTCAAAGTGCTTTACTGTTTGATTGAAAAAAAAACAACAAAAATACAAAAAAGAACAATATATGAAATGAGCAAAAGAGCAAAAAAACCCACAACAATCATAAGATACTCACTCAAAGACATAAACTCAAAGCAAAAATGTGTCGTACTTTTTATGAAAATTAACTGTGTAACTTATTCGTGCTATAGAAATGTTTTTCTTTGTTGTCATGTTTTGGTTCATTTTTTTCCTTATGTGAAAATATTAAATGTTTAGGCAGCACAGTGATGCATAAATAGGTCATAAACGAACCAACACTCTCCTCGTCCCTCTACAAAGAAATGGTTTCTTTGAGATTTAAAATAAAATCTGTCGGTGGTCATCAATTATCAAATTTGTCAGAAGGTAAAAGGCTTTGAAATATGATGTCCTATCAAACACTGCTGGGGTGTTTAGTTAAGACTCAGATTGTGCTTTTTTGTTTCTCTGTTCTTCTCTCTTAAACATGATGTGTTTCATTAAAACATATTTGTTGCTGTTTGGTTTATTCTGCATTCACAGCTGCAATTCGACAGCCGATCTTCAGGATAGTTCATGCCACAGATGATGGGGCGCTGCTGCAGTGTGACGTTCGAGGTGCTTTTCCAAAACCTCGTCTTCAGGTGCAGGACAGTTCTGGAAAGAATCTCTTTGCTGAGGAGCCGCAGCGGCCACACAGTGACGGACGCTACTACGTCACCCTCAACGCTACCGTGACCAAAACCGACCGCTACCGCTGCGTGGTCACACAGGAGGAGATCCACCACCAGACTCATGCAGAGACATTTGTGCACATCAGTGGTGAGATTTCTTTCTGGGAGATTAAGTGTCAAAATTAAATTTCAGCTGTTAGATTTCAAAGATTTTTATTCACTTTTGATTATAGTTTTGTTTAGTCAATGACCAGTCTGCAGTATGTGATGTGCACTTACAGTTTTGGTTACATTTGCTTTTTGTGACGTGTTTCAGGGAAAGTGTGTGAGGACTCGTCCGGCAAAGTGGCCATCGGATGGTTGTTTGGAAGTTTTGTTTTGGGAATTGTAGTTGTTGTTGCAGTTCAGGCTCTGCTTGCAGCTACAAAGATCATCACAATAAGCCGCAATAAAGGTACGTTTATACAACTGATTTGATCAACATATCTATGATGTGTAGACATCAACATCGCAGATACAGTGTGACTAACACGACTCTTTTTGTCTCCTTAGAAATGATCAGTTCTGTTGGTATTAACATGCAACCTCCAGCTCTAGTGTTGATTGATTCTACTAAAAGTAAATATAGCACAGTTGTAAATCTGTCACAGTTATCATGATCAACCAGTAACTTTCATTAAGCTCTTGCATTTGAGAAAGTCTTAGAAATTAAAACTAAATAAATACATAAATCAAAAGAGCTCTATATAATCCTTAATGTATTTTTTTGCCATTGAAGACAGTTAATCATTTATTAACTGACACTTTGGATCATTTCTCTCTGGTGTTCGACCTCAAGGTTCATCTGCGAAACACAAATTAATTCATGAGCTGACCAAAAACATTCAAGCTGTTTAATCTCCAGGATCAGCAGACTTTTAAAAGACCATACAGAAGTAGTTTTGGGTCCTGAATCCTTTCTGTTTACTACAAGAGTTGTAATATTTACTCTTCTTTGCTGCAGGATCTCGTCTGCTGTTAAACAGCTCACACAACCAGGAAAACGGTGCGTCGCACCTTGAAAATGGCAAAATTAAAGACTCTTCAGCGGACCCCCTGAACTCATAAGGCGATGTGAGTGACAAAGGGGGGGGGTGAGAAAGAGGGTGAGAAAGAGAGGGAGGGAGAAAGCATCTGTTTTTCTGAGAAATTATTGGATGTTTAGACCTGAAGAGAGAGAATATTTCTGCCGGCCCCTCACCTTTAGACAAACTTTAAAAGGCCAGTTTGAGGGTTCAGATTTGGTTTTGGGATTCAGGTTCTCAAATTTTTATTATATGGATCAGAATAATCAGGATTTTGAAAATCCATGAGTTGCCATCCAGGAGCAGCTAATCCTTTTTACTTTTGTGCCACTTTTTTTTTTTTAACTTTCTGTATTCAAGATTTGATCCAACCTCTAATAACTGGACTTTTACCAAAAGTGTCGCCCGGCTCTCGTCATCAGCGTGTTACTCGTATAGTTTCCCTTCCAGGTTGTGACCAGACTGATGCTGCTGGTCTCATATGATGGTGATTCAGGGTTGGGGACGGCATCAGGATCAGGTTTAGGGGTTGGGGTAGTAATGGTCAGGTAGTAAGAGGTACAGAATAGGTTTTAAAATAAATCTAAGCTAGATAAACAGCATTATAATCTACAGTCCCGCAAAGGACAAACAATTTAACACAATTTTTTTTTACCAAAGAGATGAAGATCAACACAACACAGACTGAAAACAGGTTGATAATGAGATAGAGTAGTTTTTTTAAAGGATCATGTTTTTGGTTCAAGCCCAAAGCCTTGAACCAAAAGTAGAAAACCCCTGCGTAATCCGGTGACCTGTGACACCAGCAGATCTTAGATTGGGCCATTGGCTTGCAGAAAAATCTTATCTCTAGGGTGTTTTAAAAATTAACTTAAAAAAAATCTACTTTTTAATTTATTGTTTATGTCAAGCGCTAGAAGTTGCTGTGAGTTGTAAATATGTATGTACTTGTAATGATCATTGTGAATATTTGATGAAAGATATCATTTATTATTTATATATATGTTCTGTTCTGCAGCTCTGGAGCCACATGTTGCTCTTGCGTTCCTCTCCAGTGACTCTGTGTGTGAAAAACTATGTGGAAATGAATGGCGGTTCTTTTTTTTTTTTTAACATTTTAGCAGTGGATTTCAAACGATAAAAAGGGAAAGTATCTGTGTTAAAAGTGAATTTTATATTGGATGGGCAGATTTGTCTGCTTTCAGCTCCAGTGCTGCAAAGTGAAAGCACCAAAAAGCCCTCTGCAGAGTGGCCACCTTCTGATGACACATATTGATGAATGCTCATGTAGACCTGTTGAGGGCTGGGGCGACGCGTCGACGTAATCGATGACACAAATACGTCGATTCATGTAATGTTTCACACAGCACGCGCCATGAGAGCTTGAGCTGTTAGATTTGAGGTTTGTTACTGTAACGAAGAGTTACTGTTTTTTTTAAGTGATTTGAATTTTATATGTTTGATTGCTAAATGTAGACTGCACTTCAGCCATTTTACTTGTGTGGAACAAGCTCTTGTATTCATTTTATTTTGGAGAGACTTTATATAAGACTGTAAAACACAGATTACCAGTTAAGAGTGAGCTATTTTTTGTTGGGGAATAAAAATGATTTATTAAAAAAAAAAGGAATTGAGTTATCTTTGTTTTGAAAGAAAAGTAGCATAAAGTATCCTCAAAGCGGAGTTTCTTTGGCACAAACATCTTGTTGGAAGAACTGATCACATTTAAGTGGTCAAAGGTCACTGTGACATTATGTCTGTTTTATTCTCATTAACACAAATATCTCAAGAACAACCTGAGGGAGTCTCCTCAAAGTTTGCAAAAAAACTAACTGAAAAGTATTTCAGCTGGTACTTATCCCAGGTCAAGTACCTGGACGTGTACAAGTATGTGAAGATCTGTCTCAGTTATTTGGTATTACTTGTAATTGCATTAACATTAAAATACTCAGTACGGACGGACTTGCTCCTCCTCGACTTTGGCAGCAGAATCAGTGCCGACTTAAATATATTACTGTTAATGAAGCACGTGTGCATTTATTTAGGGCTACTGATCATCCCGTGACCTGACATGGGTAAGTGCTGTATATTTCTGTTTGCTCTCTCCTTACAGATATTATATTTGTTAATAGCTTTCATTAATAAAAAGTTATTTATTTTTTGATAAAATGACATAATTCTTCTTTACCTTGAACTAGCATCAAGGTGTTAAACCACAGTTGGGTCAAAATGAACATTATTTACATTTTTATTTGCCTAAAACAGCCAAATTATATAAATTAACTAATAAATTAAAAATTATATATATATATATATATATATATTAGTGAGTGGGTATAGAGTTGGTATTATTTTATAATTTTAAATATTATTTTTGGACTTTTTTTTGCCTTTATCTATAGTACTGTTCATTATATTTTGCGACAAGCCTGAAGATAAAGTGAGTGTGGGCGAACTCCTCTAACAGCTTTAGTTTTTTTTTTTTTTTTTTAAATGATCATAATTTAAATGCAACAATACATTGTGCAGACATATAGAGACTAGGGACATAATGGAAATGAGAGTACTGTTTGTATGGTCATTTCCTGTTTGTCATTTCCTGTTTGCCCAGTGGTCAAATATATATGTATATATCTATTACAGTGGAATCTATACGTATATGTTTTAATTCAAATCCAAAATGAAATAATTTTACTAAAGTGTTTTCATACACTTTGTCAGGAGAGAAAAGTCAAATGAATATAGAGGATGAGAGAGGAGGAGGGGGAATTGAATGAGAGGAGGGCGGTCGAGGGCAGAGATGTGAGAGCAGAAAAACACACACACACACACACACACACAAAGGAGGAACTGAGAGACAAAAGAAATATTGTCTCACATTATTCATCATCATCACACACATACAACACAGATCATTTATCGTGCAGCCCACTGACATGGTTTTAGAGCTATTTTAGCCAGTTTTTGCTCTCCAAAAATCTTGCCAGCTCAGTGTTTGGACCTGGAGCCCAGCACAGTGAGGGCGGTGTTAAGGTCCTGCAGGTTGGACAGTGGACACAGGGTTATGCTGCATTCAGGTGGTGTCAGAAATGTTATAGTTTCTGAGTTTTGAAGTCCAAACTTCCAACTTTGTTGTGTTCACTTGCTTTGAGGTTGAAAAGTGGGAACATCATGAAAGCTACAAGGAAGATGGGTTACTTTTATTACATTTTAATGCTAGTAGCGTTCAAACAAGAGGGTGATAGCTGTTTCCACAGTCTTTATATTTTTATTTTTTTTATATTTAATCTAGGTCATTTTACATAGACGTTAACATTGATACTATAATACACAAAACATATGATCAATATTCAATGTGTGCATTCATAAAAAAGATTCTTACCATTGACACAACATTGACTTTTACAAGCCATGTTTATGCATTTGTGACATCAAGTCGACAACTCCTGTTATAAAGTAGCATTGTCCTCAATATACTCAACTGGCATGCTTTAAAATTTAAAGTTTGCAGCTGCAGCTAAAAAATGCATATACAATTTATTTATTTATTGTCACTTGTTGACACTGTTTCTATGCTTTCCGCCTTTTCTGCAGCCCTGAAACGTCACGCAAACTCCGCAGCTTGGTTACGTCGATATTTCAACTGCAGCTGAGTGCTGCACGAACCGGGCACAGTCTGAGTCACAGTCTGAAGCAACAGTCTGAGTCACAAACTTCAGGGAACAGCCTCTGAAGGGGGAGTCCTGTATATTAGAGTTTGACACTAACGTGCGTTTTCTTTGCGTAAGCGCTCGAGAGATACCGACGCTTAGTTCACTTACAAACCGTCAGTTAGCTCAGTTAGTCGTTAGCTCGTGTGAACATGCCGGGTTTGGGATTTGCAGCTCGGCAGGTCTTTGCGTTCAGTCTCGGTCTGCAGCTGACTCTGCAGGTCTGTGTATCTGGACACACACACGGTAAGAAAGACCTGTTTTTTCCCGGTGAGTCCGTAACAAAGCTAACGTTAGCTAACTAGCTTCTGCTGCAGCCAAACATCATCAGCCTGACCTTAAATAACCTCCGATTCAACATCAGCTTCCCAAATGTCCCCGTGTATTTCCCGCCGGCTCAAACTGTAAATATGCTTTCCCTGGTCGCTGAGAGGAGATAAACTGAGACCTAGGCGGTGCCTCAGGTAACAGGTAGCAGTGACAAGGCTTGTAATTGTATTTGAGGGTCTCTGTCACAAACGCTGTTTGTTGTTTGTATGCGTTTCTAAAATCTTGTTTACATTTGGAAAGTAGTCGATCATACTTTACAGATGGTAACTCAAAAAAAAGGTAATATCCGCTGTTATCTTCATGAGCCTGCATTATATCACCTGCTCTGTGCCTGAGACTAAAACTGCTTTTTCCTCCTTTTATCTGTTCAAATACCTTTGAAGAGTCAGAGCTACATAAAAACCTGCCAAAAAGTGATTGCAGCTCCTATCTTGCCACTGAAAGGCTTTTTCCTCCTCAAAACGACCTGATTTCATTCATAATGATTATATTTGACAGATTATAGCTCACCTAGTCCCTATAACCTGTGTACATATCTTTAAATGACCAATGCAACAAAAGAAATGCAATTTTTATTTTGCCAAAAATGATTGCAGCTGCTATCTTGTTTCTGGAAGGTCGTTTCTGCCTCAAAATGACTAGATTTAATTCTTAGGGGTTTTGCCTAAGAATTGCCTGATCAAACTATGAATTGCAAAGACGGGAGAACTGGGTGTCAAGAAACATTAAAGTTTCACAAAGACATACCTGTTCGACTGTTTGATTCATGTGCGAGCAGCTGAAGACGTGAATACTGGGCAATACAGCTTAAACTGACTGGCGTGCGCTCCCACGGCTGTAATCTCAGTTTACTGTGTCACTGTTAGTCATTTTACAGGCTGCTTGTGATCACTGTGGGCTCTTAGTGCTGTAAAAGGCTGGATTTGGCTCAACTGGGTGCATGTAAGTGCTGTAAGTTATGAGCACATTTTAATCCTTGAAAAGGCTGGTTATGATTACATTTTAATCCTTGAAAAGGCTGGTTATGATTACATTTTAATCCTTGAAAAGGCTGGTTATGATTACATTTTAATCCTGGAAAGGGCTGGTTATGAGCACATTTTAATCCTGGAAAAGGCTGGTTATGATTACATTTTAATCCTGGAAAAGGCTGGTTATTATTACATTTTAATCCTGGAAAAGGCTGGTTATGATTACATTGTAATCCTGGAAAAGGCTGGTTATTATTACATTTTAATCCTGGAAAAGGCTGGTTATGATTACATTGTAATCCTGGAAAAGGCTGGTTATGAGCACATTTTAATCCTGGTCCTGGTGGCTTGTTGTGGCTCAGCTGTGTCTGTGCTTTGACTGGCTGATGATCCAGCATCTCCTTTGACAAACCTGAACATGGCACCTGCAAAGTATAGATGCAATACTTTTATTATTTTATCAGCTGCATCAGGTCCATTAAAATGGTCTCAATAAGACTCCCAGTAATATATTTAAACATAAAATACTTTATATTCTAGGCATGACTGAATACTTTATGGTTACTGCAGTGCTCCAGCGTTGTAGCCAATAATGGAATAAAACTACCCCCCATTATTTCTATGATATTAGCATGTTTCTAGGATTAGGATGTTTCTAGTGTTTCATGATATTTCTAGGACTTTAGGACTTTTCTATGTTTTTAGGACAATTCTAATATTTAAGGATAACTGTAGGATTTTAAGATAGAAGTTTTTTTGTCATGTGCACAATAAAAACACAGTAGACCATACAATAAAATGTTTACTTTGCTTGTCCTCTTTACACTCACACACACTCACACTGACACACACACACACACACACACACACACACACACACACAAAACTTATTATAGCTAAAAAATTCAGGGGAACAAAAGTAAAAGTTTGAAAAGTGCTCTGTGCATCGGTGGGAGGGGTGAAGTGTGTGTGTGTGTGTGTGTGTGTGTGTGTAGCAGTGCTGATAGGATTGTTCAGGCGTCTGATGGCCTGATGGTAGAGGCTGTGAGTCTTTATGTCTTTGATTTCACATATTTAAAGATGTTTATAGGATTTTAGGATGGTTACAGGATTTTAAGAAATTACTTGGATATTAGGACATCTCTAGGATTTTAGGAAATTAGCTTAGCTTGATGTTAGGCATCCTAAACTGGCCCTTTTTTGATAAACAAGCTCTATTTTTATGCTGTTTTATGCACTCTGGTACCTTATGGATACTTTAAGTACAAAAGTAATTCCCAGTATGAATCCCTTTATTTTTCATTGGATTTTAGGAAATGGCTGGGGGCACGCTTGGCACTCTATCAGGGGCTTGATTTGGCACTAAGGCTGTAAGCTATGTGCATTAAAAAAGCACAAAATTGAGCTTGTTTATAGAAAAGTTTTCCTGGGTGAAGATCCGCTCAGGTTTGGTCAGTTTTTGGCCTCCAAATGTCTGCAAACCCTAAAAAAGATCCTCATATAGCTTTGAATAAATCCATGAGACGTGCAGCCCGAAACAAAAACCCGACCAACCAGCGTCTCTTCCTGCGCCTGTATGTAATTGCTCTAATTCATTAAGTAAAATTATATTATAAGATACCAGTGGTGGAGGAAGTGTTCAGATCTTTTACTTAGGTAACATTACCACATTGTAAAAATACTACATTACTCTAAACTCTTACACAAAGTACAAAAGTATTAGCATCAAAATGTACTTAAAGTACAAATAGTTATAGTAGATGATGCAGAACTACCAATTTCAATTTTTCCTTCACATAAATATTACTGTATTATATAATCATTGATGCATCAATATCAATAACACCAACTACAATCTGTTTTTTCTATGGCCTGATAAAATTCATTAACATCTGTTAACATAAGCTACTCTCTCATGTGACGTCGAAAGATTAGAGAATCTGAGTCGGGAAATCGTTCCCCTGATTACACTTATAAATCAGTGAAGCTACACTGATGAAAGATACGTAGGTAAATGTGTCTGTGTATCTCCGGTCACATGAGCAGCAGCGAACATTAAAGGCAGTTCAGGACCTGACGGCAGCATACAGCAGAGACAGGGGCGGAGACCGTTCATAGCTTGCATACCTTTGGTGGGCGTTGTGCAGCGTAGTGCCCTCCCCCTCTTTCAAACAGGAACTACTTGGAAAATGTTTCAGCAGCGTTATGCAGTCAGCTCCGGGGGAAGCCCTTTGGTCTCTGCACACACAGATGTCCTCTTGGCACCAGCACAGCAGATGACAGAAACACCGTGCGGTTAGCGCAGATGTGTGGGTGTGCAGTGAAGCCAAGTCAGCCACTGTTCGGGCTGCAGCAGGTCATGTGCTTTCAGATGGGGGGATTTTGGGAATAAACTAGGACATGGGAATATTTACAGGAACGACCTTGCAGTTAGGGATGGGTACTGAGGCCTGGTGTTAATTGGGCCCCGGGGCTGAATTGCTAAAAACTGGTGTATTGATAAGCTCTGAAATTCTGTTTTCAGTATTGGACATTTAAAGAAAACATCAACTATTTGTTTATTTGGGTTACAAATAAATGATCTTTCACAGTCTTTCTCTCATCAACTCTGTCATTTACAACAACATTAAATCATTCGTCTGTGAGCTATTTTTGCTCTTCGGTCCAGACGAGAGCTCTGTGTGTTCGAGTCTGCAGCCTGCTGCATGTGTGCGGGGCAAGATCAACTCTGAGTCACACACACACACACACACACACACACACACACACACACACACACACACACACACACACACACACACACACACACACACACACACACTGTGTCTCGCCTGTACACAGCAGCCCTGCTCTCAGTGAGTGTTTGTTTGTAGCCTACATCTCGTCACTGCTTTTACTCTTTTACATCTAAGAGTGAAAACACACAGTCATTCAGCACATCCCCTCAGCACATCACAGGTGGAAAAATGCACCTTTTTTCTGCTTTGCTCATAGTTCATCTCCTGTTATGTTAGCTCAGCCACCTCAGGTACATCAGAGTCAGATGGTAATTTGTTTAAAACGATGCTTTTGCAGAATGTTAACTTATATGCTATTTTTACATACAGTACTGTGCCAAACTCTTAGGCCTCCTAAAACTTTATTTTAGCAGAGTTATTAAGATCATAACTTAAATATTTAGACGATTTCTCAGTTTATGTCTTTGTTAAAACACATACAGGAAATATGTATACAGTATTAAAAATGCAAATATTTCAGAATAAAACAACTTCAACAGGCTAAAGGGACAAGTATTTAAGTCTTAAACTCTCTTGGGCAGACTATGAGGTTTACAATACTGATCTTCTGGTGTCAGTAAAAATATATGAAAGACTGTTTGTTTTCTTGTGTGAATGTATATATATATATATATATATATAAATATATATATATATATATATATAAACATTTATATGCTATTATATGAGATGTAGCCTTACAAATTACTGCATTGTAATTTTTAGCCCATTACAAATTACAGCCCTACCACTGAGAGGAGAAACACTGACACAAAGTCTATTCTATTCTATTCTGTTCGCAGAATTAAGAAACACTGCTCTCTCATGAAATAAGATAATATAAAATGATATTTAGAAATGTAAAGTCATGAATCTCTCCTCTCCTCCAGTCCTCACCCCTCCCAGTACCAGTGTGAGTTTGGACAGCGGTACCAAAGTCCTCCCCATGGATTTGGTCATGGTGCCTCCTGTTCCTATCTTACTCAATATACAGATTAATAATTAATTATTAAATTATGAATGAAATTTGGTGTAATGTTAATAGTTACGGTTGATGACAGACCTGCTGGAAATTAGCATAAAAGGTCTAAAGACAACAGCTCTCTTAAAGCTGTTGCGTCAACAGAGTATCTTTTATAAAAAATATAATCTTAAATATACTCAAATTATGCCGGCATGAAAAAAAATGTTCCAATGTGTTTTCTGATTCTCTGCCTGACCTTTCTATATAAACATAATAAGTAAAATATGTTTTGTCTTTCAGGACGACTTGTCGTCAAAGAAGGGAGTGATGCTGTGTTACTTTTCTCCCTCGAGAACAAGGAGAGTATTGAAGCAGCGCTCTTCGACTGGAGGAAAGCTGCCCACAAAAATACTGGTCGTCAGGAGGTGTTCCTGTACAATGCGGGCAGCCAATACAACAACGGGCGCTCAGGTCAGAGCGAGCGGTTCAAAGGTCGAGTGTCTCATTTCCCCGAAGAGCTGAAGAACGGTAACGCCTCCATAATCATCAAAAATACGGAGATAGGTGACACTGGAAACTACACCTGCATTTTTCCAAATCTTCAGCCACCTCAAACATTCAACACTGAGCTTGTGGTCGGTGAGTACGTTTATAAAACGTTCTCTTGCTGCCATTTTGGTTTTGACCCCGAACTGCTCTTTTTTGCTCATTCAGCTTAATGTTTAAATCCCTGAAAATGAGTAACACCTTCAAAGTTTGACATTAAAGTCCAGGTAAAGCAGAACCAGTGTTTTATTTCTGCACACATTATAAATATTAGAAGATACTCATTAAAAAATGTCTAAGACCTGGAATTGTCTAGTACTACATTGTGTTGTTAGACTGTTTTCACCATTTTTGTTTCGACGATTTTTTGGGGAAATCAGTGCTTAACGACACACTGGAACAATTTTATCATGACACCTCCTCTACTTTATAAAAACGGCGTTACTGCAAACGTCAGAGTTAGTAGGCTGGGACAGTATTTCATACCTTACTGAAATTTACCATGGTACAGTGTTGGGAGTAACGCATTACAGAAGTAACAGTTACAGTATGTATTATTTTTGCTGTAACGCAGTAAATGCATTACTCATATTACACTTGCTACAATCTCATATAACGCATTTTAACCCAAAATTATAAAAAAAAAAAAAAGTCACAGACATCGCGAGACATTCCGGCACCGGAAATAATCGCGCGAGATTTTCCTGTCGCTGGAGTTCGGCGGTTGAGATGTTTGCAGAGACGAATTACACGTTTCCGAAATGCACATCCTGCTTTTATCATTTTCAGCCCGTCAGAGGAAAGCACAAGATCATAATAGTAAACGGTTATCTTTGTGCGACACTGTGGGAACTCTCTACATCGGGAAAGAGCACCTGTTAACTCGGAGAAACACCTGCACACCTGCACAGGTGCTAGCACGAAGCTAGCACGAAGTAGCACGAAGCTAACACGAAGCTAGCACGAAGCTAGCACGAAGTAGCACGAAGCTAGCAGCTAAAGAGTGCGGGGGACGAGACGAAGCGACAGAAACGAAGTTTGTCTCGGTTTGTTTCGCTGCTTGAATCTCGACACGCGAAGACACTCTGTTCAAAGTGTGTTGTTGAAGATGTGCAACATCTGTCCTCAGTACAAGGTGAGCTAACGTTGCCATGGAGACTGGTTCATGTCCTCAGGGGTTTCCTGTGTACTACTCTTTTTTCTCCTTTAAACTTTATTTGTAATCAAAAACTGGCTTTTACATTAATGAATAGGTACATCAAGTAAAATTACAGACTAAATGTCGTTTCATGAAATAAACAACAAAAATACACCAGTATCAAAAGAAATAAATTTAAAAAACAAGGAGAAAATAAAAACAGTCAGAGATCTAGTCAGGAACTAAGATATGAATCAAACTATTCATATGCAGGACTTGTTTAATCCTAATATATTTCAGTACTTTTAGAAACGTAGCTCGTAGTTTTATTCCACTAAAATATTATTTAACAAGTACAAGACGCTAGGACTCAGAACAGAGCCTAAGTACTGAATATAAGTTTATATTCAGTTTGATTTGTTTAAAATGAGACACAAATTGTGGGGGAATTGAACAGCAAAATGAGCAACATTTAGCCGCATGGCATTGTTTAAAATTAACGTTAAACTATGACAGCACCAGTATTAAATTATATTAGCATTATATCAGACATACTCTTTAGCTAACATTAGCCTACACGCTCTGCAAAACCAACTGTTTCCCCAACAACTGTATAAAATAAAATACATCCAGGCTTAGAAAAAAAAGAGATGCATAAAAAAAAAATAAAGGCCAAAAACAACAACGTTAAATAATTACACTGTGACAATAAGACAGTTTATGCTTTACTATTTAATGTAAGCTGATAATTTAAGACAGATCATGACATGCTTTTATCTTTGGACATTTATATACTGGAAAGAATTAAAATAATTAACATTAAAGTTACTAAATCAACAATTAATACAGTAAGCCTTCACAAAACTCAAGCTAAGTTTTCATTCAGTTACATTAATGTCCCCAATATTTGTGTCTCATTTTAAACAAATTAAATTTAATTCATATTCTGTACTTTCGGTCTGTTCACAGTCCATCTTCAACATGTGAATTCAAAGCCCAAATCCAACAGCCAAATATAGAAATATGTATTAAGTATCAATGATAAAAGCAGCTGAACCAGAAATGCTCAGTCTCCTGTCCTTAGCCTCCTTCCCACTGCACAAAAAACCCGCTGACATTTGGCTTTTTAATGCAATGGGGATGCGTTCGATGCAGTAGACACAGGTTTTTATCACCTTCGGCTCTGATCGGCATTGATGGGAATGCAACACCCGGGTGAACACGGTAATTGTGTCTCCTGAATCAGTGAGATGCAAGGAGGGACTGTAACTAAAAAAAACCCTTAACCTCCTGGCTCAAACACTGACTCATATCAAATATATCTGCAGCGACTTTTTTCTCCGGTCTCCTGCCTGTCTGTGAGGTCACACTGACACACCAGCAACCGTCTCCAACACAAACACAAATGCTGAAAGAAAGGCAGGCTCGTGTGCTGGGGCAATGAGTTCACTGGCAAGTGGAAATGAAGCCAATCATGCATGTTTAGAGGGTTTTCCCGTGTTTGGAAACTACATCCATACACTTTATTTGTAGGGGAAAGGGGTGTCACTTCAGCAGCTTGTGTTCTTCTCTTCTGTCTCATTCAGTGCATCGCTGCATGTCCTTCTTTCAGTTTAAATATCTGCTGGCTGTAGCTTCATATTTACTGCATTACATGAGAGTGATGTCAATCCTCTTCTTTCCTCTCCTGTTTTTCATGCGACAAAGTGAATAAACGAACAGGAAATTGGTAAGTGGGGCGCTGCCTTGTTAATCCCACCTCATCCTTTTAGTTACAGGAAGAAAGTCTGAACATGCAGCTCCCTCATGATGCGTGCTGCCTTTTGTGCTTGTGTCTGTGGGAATTTGTGCATCTGCTCGTGTTTTTCCTGCTCAGTTTTAGATGTTGAGACTGCATCACGAGGACCATTTCATTAGTTCTTGATATAACTCAAAAATTAATGTTCTTCTTTGTCTTACAGAGCCCATCCTAAGAGACAGATCAGGAAAAAACAAAGGTGATGATGTCAGCTGTTTCTGCTCCTGTGACGTGTGCTGCAATCATTTCAAGCATTTTATTCACCTCCTTCCAAAAATAGAAAGAAGGAAAAAAAGGCAATTAATCACCACTATAAACACCATTTCCGAATCATCGCTGCAGAGGCCATATACAGCAGATCCTGTCCAGAAGTCCTGGACAATAAAAATAACAAAAATTAAAAAAGTGAAAAAATAAAATTTAATTTGAGATAAAATGTCTGTTAGAGCTCATCTGTTTTAAAAGACAGACGAGGGAAAATCAATCCGATTTGGATGATGTTACTGATTTCTACAGTGTTAAAAGAACAATATTAAAGGTGAAGGAATTGCGTCTGAATCTTTGAAATAATAAAAATCTGCAGCTGCTGGGTGACAGACAAACAATGCAGGCGTAGAAATAAGTGACATCATCAAACACGACTGACTGCGGTTTTCTCCTGATTTGTCTTTGAGGATTTAAACGGCTAAAATGACCTTCAACTGATCAATGCTTTAGTTGTAATTACAAGACACTTAACACATAACACAATTTTTTGTCTGTGATAAAATTAATCCTTTATTCACGTTTTAATTTGCTTAAAGTTAACATTAAACGTACACAATTTACACAAAAAAGTGTAAGGCTCCAGCTAATGATTCCATTATCGATTCATTTCTTGATTATTTATGATTTAGTGTCAGCTGTCTTCAGACGTCTGTCTTGTTTCGTCCAACAACCTAAATTCAGATATGTTCAGAGCTACAAGACAAAGAGAAGCAGGTAATGATCGTTTTTGAGAAGGTTGAACCAAAATATTTGTTTGATAAATGACAAAACATTGTTGGTTATCAAAATTGTTTATTGTATTTTGATTAATCTTCAGGAAATTGTTTATCTTTTCAGCACCACATCATTTTTTTAAAAAAGTAAGTATAAGTTATTTTTTGGGGCTTTTATGGCCTTTATTTGATAAGACAGCTGGAGATATGAAAGGAAATCGGGATGAAATTATGATAACATCGGGAGATTTATGATAACATGCAGCAAAGTGCTGACATTCGGACTTGAACCCGGACATTTAGCCTCTGAACACGGGGTGCACGCTCTACCAACTGAGCCACCTTTAGCACTGCAGACTCATGAGAAATGGCACTTTTAGTGATCACTCCTTTCTTAATTTCTCAGAAGAGGTAAAACTGTTAAAATGTGTCTTTTCAAACAAAGCTGGTGTGTACATTTAAAGTTCACTTTATGCTTTTTATTCTCTCTGTTAAACACAATATATTCCACAGTGAAACACGCAGCAGCATCCCATCGTTCTCCGTCAGTCCACTGCACCGCAGTCCTTCATCAGCTTTTGTACTGTTTTCACAGCTGCGACTCCAAAGCCACGCATCAGGACGCTGGATGCTACAGATGACAGGGCGTTGCTTCAGTGTGAAGTCCGAGGTGCTTCTCCAAAACCTCGTCTTCAGTGGCAGGACAGCGCTGGAAACAAACTTCCTGCTGAGGAGCCGCAGGTTTCCTACAGAGAGGACCACGACTCCATCACCCTCAACATTAACGTGACCAAGAGCGACCGCTACCGCTGTGTGATCACACAGGACGAGATCCACCATCAGACTCATGAGGAGACATTAGTGCACTTCAGTGGTGAGGTTTTTTTCTGGAGTTTAAATTGTTAAATAATTATAGTTTAATAGTTTTCAAAGATTTTCATACATCTTTAATCGTTGTTTTGTGTAGTTAAATGCAGTATAATATGCAGTTACATTTTGAGTGTTGCATTTGCTTTTTGTGATGTGTTTCAGGGAAAGTGTGCGAGGACTCACCCAGAAAAGTGGCATTCGAATGGCTGTTTGGAAGTTTTGTTTTTGGAGTTATCTTTCTCGCTACAGTTCTAGCTCTGCTTACAGCTGCAAATCGCATCAAAATCCTCCACAATAAAGGTAAGTTCATTTAATTGATTTGATCAACACCTCTGTAACGTGTAGACGTGGCCGTGGTTACGCTCGCTGATGCATCACATCGTAACTCGCTGTGATCACATATTGACGTGTGTGCAAGGGTTGATAAACTGAACATCAGCTGATTTTTTACTGTTTTTGAACATTTTGTAGTTTGAGAATGTGAGCTTTCACACAGTCATTGAAGTAGCAGAGAAAAGGCTTCATTTGATCGTACAGTGGGTTTCAGGCAGACGTTTATCTTAACTCGGTTTGTAGTCAGTAGGGGTGTAAGGATCCGTCGGTCTGGATTGATGTATTTATTCAGTGATAAATGATTCAAAGTGTAAACATTGATCATTATCTTTTGGATGCGCCTTCATCTGAAGACGGCCTGTGTCATCATCACACAGCGGCAGGAAGATTATAGCGAGCAGCATCATCAGTGTCGAAATCATTTTTTTTGGAGAAACTGCGGATCAGCAGACAGAGCACGTCTTGTAAACGAACGCGGTACTCTGAAACATCACGCCGCTGCTGGGCATCTCTTTTTGACAACTTTACAGCGACATTAGCTCCTCTGTTTCGATCATTTAAGGCTGAAAAATCATACATGCAGACTGAATTCATCCGTGCTGTTTTGTCAGGAGCATGATGTATATGTGAGGGAAACACGACTTAGAGAAGACAGTTGCTCTGTTTATGCCCTCTGCTGTTATTTTTGAGGCCTGTTTTATACTTTTGTGAAATTATATTGTTGTTCATACACGTTTGATGTTCTGCTGGGAGAAGTTTGCCATCAGGGCTTTAAGTCAGATATCCTTGAAGTTTTAGGAAAAAGATCCTGGTCTGAGTTCAAATGAAAATTTCTTTTTTCTGAAAGGGTTTTCTTACAGAATAAACCAGTTGTGTTTACAGTTATTTAGATGTTGGTTTTATGTTTTTTTGGCCAAAAGCAAAAGAAAGGAGGGTGGCAGCTTCTTCTGTAACCGACTGTGTTAAATGAGCAGATAATAACAGCTCTTATCGATCTCCGGCCACTAAATTCAATTGAATCGAAATCGTATCGTGGCAGACTTTGTGATATCTGCAAATATTGTATCATCCAAAGAATTGATTTAATATCTTATTGTCATGAAACCAGTGATTGCATGTGCATGTGTGATCACCACAAGCATCAAACACGCTGCAGTTTGGCGAGGCCGCCATCACTGACACACGCTGTGTGAAACGGACCTAACACCGCCCAGACCTTGTGTACATTTTGACATTTTGAGTAACACCCTTTCTGCAGTGACCACGATATCCTTTAGTTGAAGTCCTGTTGTCTCTCTTTGGCTGACTGAGATTAAAAGACGCTTGTGTTTGCTTAAAGAAAAAAGTCAAAAATACATTTTTTTGTTTGTTTTCCACGTGCTTTACACTGCTTGCAAAACTAAAAATGAAAATAAAGCTGTATTGGCAGATTTACTGTAGTAAACAAAAATGCAAAAAATAATAGGCGACAGGATGAAACGTAAAGCTGCACAGATTCTAAAGAGCTTTCCAGGCAGCCACACCACCAGGCTGCACATTTCCCGTTTCTCAACTCGAAGACCTGCAGGGTTCACACAGACTCAAAACAATTATTAAACTCACAGCGCACATTCAAAAATGCAGATCTAAATACATTAATGAAAAAGAGTAAATATAAGTGAGGAAGTGGCTCTTACACTAATTCTCTTTATTGCTTTGCTGCAGGTTCTCCGCTGCAGGACATCGGCCTGTGCAAAAACCGTTTGAGCGAACAGGGAAACTGCTCATGTGAGTAGATCCTTCACAGCTCTTGCAAGGAGTTAAGGATTGAGTGTGCGTGTGTGAATTGACGAAAGACATTAAGGTACGTCGACAACTTAACAACCGACAGCTTCCGAAAGAGTCAATGTCTCTCTGACAGATCAACAAAGACTGACAGTTTTCCAAAGGTGTATTTATTATAGAAAATTAAGATCTGTCGATTTAGATCTGGATACATTTCTGAACGCTGTATGTTGCTTTTATTGTTTTTTGTGTTGACCTTTTTTTCTTTATTATCATCTTTACCATCTCATCTGTGTGTCTAATTTATATTTTCTGTCACATTCTTGGTTAAAAAGTGAGAATGTAACACTTCACTAAAAACTGAAGGGACTTAGGCTTTTTAAATGTACATATCAATTAATTATTTAATTAAAAATTAATGAAGTAGCTCAAATCAAAAGGGACAGAAAGGCGAATAGTGAGTTGACGTGTCAGATCAGCAGATCCCGGTTCTTATCATGTGTCGCCTAAAAACTTTTACATTCTCACCATGTTAAAGGCATTTGAGCTTTTCAAAAGTGTTGTGTAAGAAAATAGTGTGTTTTCATATGTGTGTGTAAATTATTTATTTAAAAAAAAAACGCACTTCAGGGAAGCACTGCTCATTAGATTTTGTGTATTTTTTAAGTGAATGCCACTGTATTTTGTCGTGCAACCCTTTGCTGTACAGTAAAAATAAATATGTTTATATATTTCTATATATAATTGTCCTTAAATGGTGTGAATGGATGATTTTAATTCAGGAGAAGAACTGACAGCGATTACACTGCCATGGTCTGATAAACACTGGTTTATGATACTAAAGAATGCAAAAACAAATGTAAAGCATTAAACATATTTTAGAACAATTCAAAGAAAAGTCATTGCTTCAACTAAAATACAGTTAATCAATACACCATGGCTTCTTTAGACAGCATACAATAATTGCCATTTTTGTGACGTTTTCATGCTGTTTTGGGTGACATACTCTAGTATGACTTTTTTAAGTTCTTTTGGACGCAGTAAAGTTCGTCTTTTTTATGCTATTTTAGACAGCATGTCACAGCAGGAGTTTGATGTTTTGGAAAACAGACTATAGCATGACTTTTCATGCAATTTCGGATGACAAACTATAGTCTAACATTTTTATGCTGTTTTGGACGACATAGAACAGTATGGCTTTTATGTAATGTTCGACGGCAGCTGTTAATGTGACATCACTTGATTTTGGATGACATGCTAGTATGACGTTTTCATGCTTTTTTGGATGATGATCTTAAGTGTGAATTTTGTGTACTATTTTGGACGACATGCTATAGTATGACATTTTTATGGTATTATGGATGACATATTATAGAATGATTTATTCATGATGTTTTAGATGACACTGTAATTTTTTATTGCTATTTTAGATGATAAACTATACCACGACCTATTTATACTATTTTGGGCAACATACTATTGTATTAATTTTTTTGTGCTAATTTGGATGACATACTGTTGTATGACTTTTTTTATGCTATTTTTGAAGACTTAGTGTAATTTATTCTATTTTTTGGCCAGAACATAACATAGTATGACTTTTTTATGATCCTTTGGATGATGTTCTATAGTATGACATTTTCCTGCCAATTTGCATGACATGAAATTGTATGAAATGTTTATGCTGTTTTGGACAAAATACTAGAGTGACTTTATGCTATTAAGGGGGAGAAATACTATAGTATGACTATTTTAAGCAACTCTGGATGACAGTGTAGAATTAATTTTTTATGATATTTTGGGTGACATACATATAAAGTATAGTATGTCGTTGGAAATGTGAAAGAAGCGTCATACTACAGTATTTAGTCAAAAATCTGTCCAAAACGTCACAGTACAGTATGTCTTCAAAATTCGGACTAAAACATCATACTATAGTATCTTGTCAAAAATCTGACCAAAACGTTACACTAGAGCAGGTCGTCAAACATTTGACAAAAATCTGACCAAAACGTCAAATCATAGTATGTCATCAAAAATCAGACCAAAATGTCATACTATAGCATGTCGTCAAAAATCTGACCAGAACTTCATACGGTTGTATGTCATTAAAAGTCTGACCTAAATATTATATTATAGCACGTCGTCAAAAGTTGGCAAAAATCAGACTAAAATGTGAAATTATGTAATGTCCTCAAAAATCTGCCCAAAACGTCAAATCATAGCATGTCATCAAAACTAGTTTGTAGTTAAACATCTGAGCAAAACTTCATATTATAGGATGTCGTCAACCACCTTTTTTTTTAAAGATTATTTTTTGGGGGATTTTCCCCTTTATCGACAGGACAGTTTTTAGAGAGACAGGAAAGGTGGGAGAGAGAAGGGGGAATGACACGCAGCAAAGGAACATGGGCCGCTGCAGAGGCCTCGGCGATATGAGGCGAACACGCTGCCTGGTGAGCTAGAGGTCGCCCCAATGTCATCAACAATCTGACCAAAACATCACACATAAACAGTGTAGTGACACAGAACAGCATGACCAGAAATATATGACATGCTGAAAAAACAGCTGAAATGCAGTTACTATACCATGGCGAAAAATGTCAAAATATGACGTCCGAAAAACAGCTACTTCATGCAGTTTTCAGCTGTTTTTGGGACGTTATTTTTTGACATTTATCGCCATACTATAGGCGTTACGAGTATGTAATGTATAGTATGGCGTTACGCCATACTATACATTACGAGGACAAGCGGTTACAGAAAATGACTGAAATGACATGGGTATTTAATGGTGCTTTAGGCTGTTTTTGCAAAATGTTTTGCTGTGGCGTGTTTCGGCATGCTATTTGATGTGGTTTAAAATGGCTGTCAGCAGTTTTTTGAAAATGGCATTTTTTGACATTTTGCCATACTATAGCCTTGCATTTTTGGCGGATGTTTGGGCATGCTATTTAATGGTGTTTAGGCTCTTTTTGCAAAATCTTTTGCTATGCCATCGTTCGGCACACTATTTTATGTGGTTTAAAATTGTTTTCAGCAGTTTTTTGAAAATGGCATTTTTTTGACATTTTGCTATACTATAGCTTTGCATTTTTGGTGGATTTTTGGAAATGCTATTTAATAGTCTTTTAGGCTGTTTTTGCGAAATCTTTTGCTGTGGCGTGTTTCGGCACGCTATTTGATGTGGTTTAAAAAGGTTTTCAGCAGTTTTTTGAAAATGGCATTTTTTGACATTTTGCCATACTATAGCCTTGCATTTATGGTGGATTTTTGGACATGCTATTTAATGGTGTTTTGGGCTGTTTTTTGCAAAATCTTTTGCTATGCCATCATTTGGCACGCTATCTAATGTGGTTTAAGATGGTTTTAAGCATTTTTTTGAAAATGGCATTTTTTGACATTTTTGCCATACTATAGCTTTGCATTTTTTTTGGCTTTTTGGACATTTTATTTTATGGTGTTTTGGGCTGTTTTTGCAAAATCTTTTGCTATGCCGTATTTCGGCACACTAATTTATGTGGTTTAAAATGGTTTTCAGCAGTTTTTGAAAATGGCATTTTTTGACATTTTTGCCATACTATAGCCTTGCATTTTTGGTGGATTTTTGGAAATGCTTTTTATGGTGTTATGGGCTGTTTTTGCAAAATCTTTTGCTATGCCATCGTTCGCTACGCTATTTTATGTGGTTTAAAATTGTTTTAAGCAGTTTTTAAAAAATGCCATTTTTTGACATTTTTGCCATACTATAGCCTTGCATTTTTGGTGGATTTTTGGACATGCTATTTAATGATGTTTTAGGCTGTTTTTGCTAAATCTTTTGCTATGCCATCGTTCGGCACACTATTTTATGTGGTTTAAAGTGGTTTTCAACAGTTTTTTGAAAATGGCATTTTTTGACATTTTTGCCATACTATAGCCTTGCATTTTTTGGCAGATGTTTGGGCATGCTATTTAATGGTGCTTTAGGCTGTTTTTGCAAAATGTTTTGCTGTGGCGTGTTTCGGCATGCTATTTGATGTGGTTTGAAATGGTTTTCAACAGTTTTTTGAAAATGGCATTTTTTGACGTTTTTGCCATACTATGGCCTTGCATTTTTGGTGGACTTTTGGACATGCTATTTAATGGTGGTTTAGGCTGTTTTTGCAAAATCCTTTGCTATGGCGTGTTTCGGCATGCTATTTTATATGGTGAAAAATCGTTTTCAGCAGTTTATTCGAAAATGGCATTTTTTGACATTTTTGCCATACTATAGCCTTGCATTTTTTTTTGGCTTTTTGGACATGTTATTTTATAGTGCTTTAGGCTTTTTTTGCAAAATCTGTTGGTATGGCGCGTTTCGGCACGCTATTTGATGAGGTTTAAAATTGTTTTCAGCATTTTTTTGAAAATGGCGTTTTTTTGGCATTTTTGCCACCCTATAGCCTTGCATTTTTGTGGATTTTTGGACATGCTATTCAATAGTGTTTTGGGCTGTGTTTTCAAAATCTTTTGCGATGGCGTGTTTCAGCATGCTTTTTAATATGGTTTAAAATGGTTTTCACTAGTTTTTTCTAAATTGCATTTTTTGACATTTTTGCCATACTATAGCCTTGCATTTTTGGTGGATTTTTGGGCATGCTATTTAATAGTCTTTTAGGCTGTTTTTGCGAAATCTTTTGCTGTGGCGTGTTTCGGCACGCTATTTTAAGTGGTTTAAAATGGTTTTCAGCAGTTTTTTTGAAAATGGCATTTTTTGACATTTTGCCATACTATAGCCTTGCATTTTTGGTGGATTTTTGGACATGCTATTTAATGATGTTTTAGGCTGTTTTTGCAAAATCTTTTGCTATGCCATCATTCGGTATGCTATTTTATGTGGTTTAAAATTGTTTTAAGCAGTTTTTAAAAAATGGCATTTTTTGACATTTTTGCCATACTATAGCCTTGCATTTTTTTTTTTTGGCTTTTTGGACATTTTATTTTATGGTGTTTTGAGCTGTTTTTGCAAAATCTTTTGCTATGGTGTGTTTCGGCACACTATTTTATGTGGTTTTAAATGGTTTTCAACAGGTTTTTTGAAAATGGCATTTTTTGACATTTTTGCCATACTATAGCCTTGCATTTTTTGGTGGATTTTTGGACATGCTATTTAATGTTGTTTTAGGCTGTTTTTGCAAAATCCTTTGCTATGGTGTGTTTCGGCACGTTATTTTATGTTGTTTAACATAGTTTTAAGCATTTTTGTGAAAATGGCATTTTTTGACATTTTGTCATACTATAGCCTTGCATTTTTGGAAATGCTATTTAATGGTGTTTTTGGCTGTTTTTGCAAAATCTTTTGCTGTGGCGTGTTTTGGCACGCTATTTGATGTGGTTTAAAATGTTTTTTAGCAGTTTTTTGAAAATGGCATTTTTTGACATTTTGCCATACTATAGCCTTGCAATTTTGGCGGATGTTTGGACATGCTATTTATGGTGTTATGGGCTGTTTTTGCAAAATCTTTTGCTATGCCATCGTTCGCTACGCTATTTTATGTGGTTTAAAATTGTTTTAAGCAGTTTTTAAAAAATGGCATTTTTTGACATTTTTGCCATACTATAGCCTTGCATTTTTGGTGGATTTTTGGACATGCTATTTAATGATGTTTTAGGCTGTTTTTGCAAAATCTTTTGCTATGCCATCGTTCGGCACACTATTTTATGTGGTTTAAAATAGTTTTCAACAGTTTTTTGAAAATGACATTTTTTGACATTTTTGCCATACTATAGCCTTGCATTTTTTTTTGGCTTTTTGGACATTTTATTTTATGGTGTTTTGAGCTGTTTTTGCAAAATCTTTTGCTATGGTCTGTATCGGCACACTATTTTATGTGGTTTAAAATGGTTTTCAACAGGTTTTTGAAGATGGCATTTTTTGACATTTTTGCCATACTATAGCCTTGCATTTTTTGGTGGAATTTTGGGCATGCTATTTAATAGTCTTTTAGGCTGTTTTTGCAAAATCTTTTGTTATGGCGTGTTTCGGCATGCTAATTTAAGTGGTTTAAAATTGTTTAAGCAGTTTTTAAAAAATGGCATTTTTTGACATTTTTGCCATACTATAGCCTTGCATTTTTGGTGGATTTTTGGACATGCTATTTAATGATGTTTTAGGCTGTTTTTGCAAAATCTTTTGCTATGCCATCGTTCGGCACACTATTTTATGTGGTTTAAAATGGTTTAAAGCAGTTTTTTGAAAATGGCATTTTTTGACATTTTTGCCATACTATAGCCTTGCATTTTTGGTGGATTTTTGGACATGCTATTTAATGGTGTTTTAGGCTGTTTTTGCAAAATCCTTTGCTATGGCGTGTTTCGGCACGTTATTTTATGTTGTTTAACATAGCTTTAAGCATTTTTGCGAAAATGGCATTTTTTGACATTTTTGCCATACTATAGCCTTGCATTTTTGGTGGATTTTTGGACATGCTATTTTATGCTATTTTTGGCTGTTTTTGCAAAATCCTTTGCTATGGCGTGTTTCGGCATGTTATTTTATGTTGTTTAACATAGTTTTAAGCATTTTTGTGAAAATGGCATTTTTTGACATTTTTGCCATACTATAGCCTTGCATTTTTGGTGGATTTTTGGAAATGCTATTTATGGTGTTATGGGCTGTTTTTGCAAAATCTTTTGCTATGCCATCGTTCGCTACGCTATTTTATGTGGTTTAAAATTGTTTTAAGCAGTTTTTAAAAAATGGCATTTTTTGACATTTTGCCATACTATAGCCTTGCATTTTTGGTGGATTTTTGGACATGCTATTTAATGATGTTTTAGGCTGTTTTTGCAAAATCTTTTGCTATGCCATCGTTCGGCACACTATTTTATGTGGTTTAAAATGGTTTAAAGCAGTTTTTTGAAAATGGCATTTTTTGACATTTTTGCCATACTATAGCCTTGCATTTTTGGTGGATTTTTGGACATGCTATTTAATGGTGTTTTAGGCTGTTTTTGCAAAATCCTTTGCTATGGCGTGTTTCGGCACGTTATTTTATGTTGTTTAACATAGCTTTAAGCATTTTTGCGAAAATGGCATTTTTTGACATTTTTGCCATACTATAGCCTTGCATTTTTGGTGGATTTTTGGACATGCTATTTAATGTTGTTTTAGGCTGTTTTTGCAAAATCCTTTGCTATGGTGTGTTTCGGCATGTTATTTTATGTTGTTTAACATAGTTTTAAGCATTTTTGTGAAAATGGCATTTTTTGACATTTTTGCCATACTATAGCCTTGCATTTTTGGTGGATTTTTGGAAATGCTATTTATGGTGTTATGGGCTGTTTTTGCAAAATCTTTTGCTATGCCATCGTTCGCTACGCTATTTTATGTGGTTTAAAATTGTTTTAAGCAGTTTTTAAAAAATGGCATTTTTTGACATTTTGCCATACTATAGCCTTGCATTTTTGGTGGATTTTTGGACATGCTATTTAATGATGTTTTAGGCTGTTTTTGCAAAATCTTTTGCTATGCCATCGTTCGGCACACTATTTTATGTGGTTTAAAATGGTTTTCAACAGTTTTTTGAAAATGGCATTTTTTGACATTTTTGCCATACTATAGCCTTGCATTTTTTTTTGGCTTTTTGGACATTTTATTTTATGGTGCTTTGAGCTATTTTTGCAAAATCTTTTGCTATGGTGTGTTTCGGCACACTATTTTATGTGGTTTAAAATGGTTTTCAGCAGTTTTTTGAAAATGGCATTTTTTGACATTTTTGCCATACTATAGCCTTGCATTTTTTGGTGGAATTTTGGGCATGCTATTTAATAGTCTTTTAGGCTGTTTTTGCAAAATCTTTTGTTATGGCGTGTTTCGGCATGCTAATTTAAGTGGTTTAAAATTGTTTTAAGCAGTTTTTTGAAAATGGCATTTTTTGACATTTTTGCCATACTATAGCCTTGCATTTTTGGTGGATTTTTGGAAATGCTATTTAATGGTGTTTTTGGCTGTTTTTGCAAAATCTTTTGCTGTGGCGTGTTTTGGCACGCTATTTGATGTGGTTTAAAATGGTTTTTAGCAGTTTTTTGAAAATGGCATTTTTTGACATTTTGCCATACTATAGCCTTGCAATTTTGGCGGATGTTTGGAAATGCTATTTAATAGTCTTTTAGGCTGTTTTTGCAAAATCTTTTGTTATGGCGTGTTTCGGCATGCTAATTTAAGTGGTTTAAAATTGTTTTAAGCAGTTTTTTGAAAATGGCATTTTTTGACATTTTTGCCATACTATAGCCTTGCATTTTTGGTGGATTTTTGGACATGCTATTTAATGATGTTTTAGGCTGTTTTTGCAAAATCTTTTGCTATGCCATTGTTCGGCACACAATTTTATGTGGTTTAAAATGGTTTAAAGCAGTTTTTTGAAAATGGCATTTTTTTGACATTGACATTTTTGCCATACTATAGCCTTGCATTTTTGGTGGATTTTTGGACATGCCATTTAATGGTGTTTTTGCTGTTTTTGCAAAATGCTTTGCTATGGCATGTTTCGGCACACTATTTTATCTTGTTTAACATAGTTTCAAGCATTTTTTTGAAAATGGCATTTTTTGACATTTTTGCCATACTATAGCCTTGCATTTTTGGTGGATTTTTGGACATGCCATTTAATGGTGTTTTAGGCTGTTTTTGCAAAATCCTTTGCTGTGGTGTGCTTCGGCACATCATTTTATGTTGTTTAACATAGTTTTAAGCATTTTTTTTGAAAATGGCATTTTTTGACATTTTTGCCATACTATAGCCTTGCATTTTTGGTGGATTTTTGGACATGCTATTTAATGATGTTTTAGGCTGTTTTTGCAAAATCTTTTGCTATGCCATCGTTCGGCACACTATTTTATGTGGTTTAAAATGGTTTTCAACAGTTTTTTGAAAATGGCATTTTTTGACATTTTTGCCATACTATAGCCTTGCATTTTTTGGGGGGTTTTTGGACATTTTATTTTATGGTGTTTTGAGCTGTTTTTGCAAAATCTTTTGCTATGGTGTGTTTCGGCACACTATTTTATGTGGTTTAAAATGGTTTTCAGCAGTTTTTTGAAAATGGCATTTTTTGACATTTTTGCCATACTATAGCCTTGCTTTTTTTGGTGGATTTTTGGACATGCTATTTAATGGTGTTTTAGGCTGTTTTTGCAAAATCCTTTAATATGGCGTGTTTTGGCACGTTATTTTATGTTGTTTAACATAGTTTTAAGCATTTTTTTGAAAATGGCATTTTTTGACATTTTTGCCATACTATAGCCTTGCATTTTTTTTGGCTTTTAGGACATTTTATTTTATGGTGTTTTGAGCTGTTTTTGCAAAATCTTTTGCTATGGTGTGTTTCGGCACACTATTTTATGTGGTTTAAAATGGTTTTCAGCAGTTTTTTGAAAATGGCATTTTTTGACATTTTTGCCATACTATAGCCTTGCATTTTTGGTGGATTTTTGGACATGCCATTTAATGGTGTTTTAGGCTGTTTTTGCAAAATCCTTTGCTATGGTGTGTTTCGGCACATCATTTTATGTTGTTTAACATAGTTTTAAGCATTTTTTTTGAAAATGGCATTTTTTGACATTTTTGCCATACTATAGCCTTGCATTTTTTTTTGGCTTTTAGGACATTTTATTTTATGGTGTTTTGAGCTGTTTTTGCAAAATCTTTTGCTATGGTGTGTTTCGGCACACTATTTTATGTGGTTTAAAATGGTTTTCAACAGTTTTTTGAAAATGGCATTTTTTCACGTTTTGCCATACTATAGCCTTGCATGTTTGGTGGATTTTTGGAAATGCTATTTTATGCTGTTTTTGGCTGTTTTTGCAAAATCTTTTGCTGTGGCGTGTTTTGGCACGCTATTTGATGTGGTTTAAAATGGTTTTTAGCAGTTTTTTGAAAATGGCATTTTTTGACATTTTGCCATACTATAGCCTTGCATTTTTTGGTGGATTTTTGGGCATGCTATTTAATGGTGTTATGGGCTGTTTTTGCAAAATCTTTTGCTATGCCATCATTCGGTATGCTATTTTATGTGGTTTAAAATTTTTTTAAGTAGTTTTTAAGAAATGGCATTTTTTGACATTTTTGCCATACTATAGCCTTGCATTTTTGGTGGATTTTTGGACATGCTATTTAATGATGTTTTAGGCTGTTTTTGCAAAATCTTTTGCTATGCCATCGTTCGGCACACTATTTTATGTGGTTTAAAATGGTTTTCAACAGTTTTTTGAAAATGGCATTTTTTGACATTTTGCCATACTATAGCCTTGCATTTTTGGTGGATTTTTGGACATGCTATTTAATGATGTTTTAGGCTGTTTTTGCAAAATCTTTTGCTATGCCATCGTTCGGCACACAATTTTATGTGGTTTAAAATGGTTTAAAGCAGTTTTTTGAAAATGGCATTTTTTTGACATTTTTGCCATACTATAGCCTTGCATTTTTGGTGGATTTTTGGACATGCTATTTAATGGTGTTTTAGGCTGTTTTTGCAAAATCCTTTGCTATGGCGTGTTTCGGCACGTTATTTTATGTTGTTTAACATAGCTTTAAGCATTTTTTTGAAAATGGCATTTTTTGACATTTTTGCCATACTATAGCCTTGCATTTTTGGTGGATTTTTGGACATGCTATTTTATGCTATTTTTGGCTGTTTTTGCAAAATCCTTTGCTATGGCGTGTTTCGGCATGTTATTTTATGTTGTTTAACATAGTTTTAAGCATTTTTTTGAAAATGGCATTTTTTGACATTTTTGCCATACTATAGCCTTGCATTTTTGGTGGATTTTTGGAAATGCTATTTAATGGTGTTTTAGGCTGTTTTTGCAAAATCTTTTGCTGTGGCGTGTTTCGGCACGCTATTTGATGTGGTTTAAAATGGTTTTTAGCAGTTTTTTGAAAATGGCATTTTTTGACATTTTGCCATACTATAGCCTTGCAATTTTGGCGGATGTTTGGAAATGCTATTTAATAGTCTTTTAGGCTGTTTTTGCAAAATCTTTTGTTATGGCGTGTTTCGGCATGCTAATTTAAGTGGTTTAAAATTGTTTTAAGCAGTTTTTTGAAAATGGCATTTTTTGACATATTTGCCATACTATAGCCTTGCATTTTTGGTGGATTTTTGGACATGCTATTTAATGATGTTTTAGGCTGTTTTTGCAAAATCTTTTGCTATGCCATTGTTCGGCACACAATTTTATGTGGTTTAAAATGGTTTTCAACAGTTTTTTGAAAATGGCATTTTTTGACATTTTTGCCATACTATAGCCTTGCATTTTTTTTTTTGGCTTTTTGGACATTTTCTTTTAAGGTGTTTTGAGCTGTTTTTGCAAAATCTTTTGCTGTGGTGTGTTTCGGCACACTATTTTATGTGGTTTAAAATGGTTTTCAGCAGTTTTTTGAAAATGGCATTTTTTGACATTTTTGCCATACTATAGCCTTGCATTTTTTGGTGGAATTTTGGGCATGCTATTTAATAGTCTTTTAGGCTGTTTTTGCAAAATCTTTTGTTATGGCGTGTTTCTGCATGCTAATTTAAGTGGTTTAAAATTGTTTTAAGCAGTTTTTTGAAAATGGCATTTTTTGACATTTTTGCCATACTATAGCCTTGCATTTTTGGTGGATTTTTGGACATGCTATTTAATGATGTTTTAGGCTGTTTTTGCAAAATCCTTTGCTATGGTGTGCTTTCGGCACATCATTTTATGTTGTTTAAAATAGTTTTAAGCATTTTTTGAAAATGGCATTTTTTGACATTTTTGCCATACTATAGCCTTGCATTTTTGGTGGATTTTTGGACATGCCATTTAATGGTGTTTTAGGCTGTTTTTGCAAAATCCTTTGCAATGGTGTGCTTCGGCACATCATTTTATGTTGTTTAACATAGTTTTAAGCATTTTTTTTGAAAATGGCATTTTTTGACATTTTTGCCATACTATAGCCTTGCATTTTTTTTTGGCTTTTAGGACATTTTATTTTATGGTGTTTTGAGCTGTTTTTGCAAAATCTTTTGCTATGGTGTGTTTCGGCACACGATTTTATGTGGTTTAAAATGGTTTTCAACAGTTTTTTGAAAATGGCATTTTTTCACGTTTTGCCATACTATAGCCTTGCATGTTTGGTGGATTTTTGGAAATGCTATTTTATGCTGTTTTTGGCTGTTTTTGCAAAATCTTTTGCTGTGGCGTGTTTTGGCACGCTATTTGATGTGGTTTAAAATGGTTTTTAGCAGTTTTTTGAAAATGGCATTTTTTGACATTTTGCCATACTATAGCCTTGCATTTTTTGGTGGATTTTTGGGCATGCTATTTAATGGTGTTATGGGCTGTTTTTGCAAAATCTTTTGCTATGCCATCTTTCGGTATGCTATTTTATGTGGTTTAAAATTGTTTTAAGCAGTTTTTAAGAAATGGCATTTTTTGACATTTTTGCCATACTATAGCCTTGCATTTTTGGTGGATTTTTGGACATGCTATTTAATGATGTTTTAGGCTGTTTTTGCAAAATCTTTTGCTATGCCATCGTTCGGCACACTATTTTATGTGGTTTAAAATGGTTTTCAACAGTTTTTTGAAAATGGCATTTTTTGACATTTTTGCCATACTATAGCCTTGCATTTTTGGTGGATTTTTGGACATGCTATTTAATGTTGTTTTAGGCTGTTTTTGCAAAATCCTTTGCTATGGTGTGTTTCGGCATGTTATTTTATGTTGTTTAACATAGTTTTAAGCATTTTTGTGAAAATGGCATTTTTTGACATTTTTGCCATACTATAGCCTTGCATTTTTGGTGGATTTTTGGAAATGCTATTTAATGGTGTTTTTGGCTGTTTTTGCAAAATCTTTTGCTGTGGCGTGTTTTGGCACGCTATTTGATGTGGTTTAAAATGGTTTTTAGCAGTTTTTTGAAAATGGCATTTTTTGACATTTTGCCATACTATAGCCTTGCAATTTTGGCGGATGTTTGGAAATGCTATTTAATAGTCTTTTAGGCTGTTTTTGCAAAATCTTTTGTTATGGCGTGTTTCGGCATGCTAATTTAAGTGGTTTAAAATTGTTTTAAGCAGTTTTTTGAAAATGGCATTTTTTGACATTTTTGCCATACTATAGCCTTGCATTTTTGGTGGATTTTTGGACATGCTATTTAATGATGTTTTAGGCTGTTTTTGCAAAATCTTTTGCTATGCCATTGTTCGGCACACAATTTTATGTGGTTTAAAATGGTTTAAAGCAGTTTTTTGAAAATGGCATTTTTTTGACATTGACATTTTTGCCATACTATAGCCTTGCATTTTTGGTGGATTTTTGGACATGCCATTTAATGGTGTTTTTGCTGTTTTTGCAAAATCCTTTGCTATGGTGTGCTTCGGCACATCATTTTATGTTGTTTAACATAGTTTTAAGCATTTTTTTTGAAAATGGCATTTTTTGACATTTTTGCCATACTATAGCCTTGCATTTTTGGTGGATTTTTGGACATGCCATTTAATGGTGTTTTAGGCTGTTTTTGCAAAATCCTTTGCAATGGTGTGCTTCGGCACATCATTTTATGTTGTTTAACATAGTTTTAAGCATTTTTTTTGAAAATGGCATTTTTTGACATTTTTGCCATACTATAGCCTTGCATTTTTGGTGGATTTTGGACATGCTATTTTATAGTGTTTTAGGCTGTTTTGCAAAATCTTTTGCTATGGTGTGTTTCGGCATGCTATTTTATGTGGTTTAAAATGGTTTTCAGCAGTTTTTGAAAATGGCATTTTTTGACATTTTTGCCATACTATAGCCTTGCATTTTTGGTGGATTTTTGGACATGCTATTTCATTCTTTTTTAGGCTGTTTTTGCAAAATCTTTTGCTGTGGCGTGTTTTGGCACGCTATTTGATGTGGTTTAAAATGGTTTTTAGCAGTTTTTTGAAAATGGCATTTTTTGACATTTTGCCATACTATAGCCTTGCATTTTTTGGTGGATTTTTGGGCATGCTATTTAATGGTGTTATGGGCTGTTTTTGCAAAATCTTTTGCTATGGCGTGTTTCGGCATGCTAATTTAAGTGGTTTAAAATTGTTTTAAGCAGTTTTTTGAAAATGGCATTTTTTGACATTTTTGCCATACTATAGCCTTGCATTTTTGGTGGATTTTTGGACATGCTATTTAATGATGTTTTAGGCTGTTTTGCAAAATCTTTTGCTATGCCATCGTTTCGCACACTATTTTATGTGGTTTAAAGTGGTTTTCAACAGTTTTTTGAAAATGGCATTTTTTGACATTTTTGCCATACTATAGCCTTGCATTTTTGGTGGATTTTTGGACATGCTATTTAATGTTGTTTTAGGCTGTTTTTGCAAAATCTTTTGCTATGGTGTGTTTCGGCACGTTATTTTATGTTGTTTAACATAGTTTTAAGCATTTTTGTGAAAATGGCATTTTTTGACATTTTGCCATACTATAGCCTTGCATTTTTGGTGGATTTTGGACATTTTATTTTATGGTGTTTTGAGCTGTTTTTGCAAAATCTTTTGCTATGGTGTGTTTCGGCACACTATTTTATGTTGTTTAACATAGTTTTAAGCAGTTTTTTGAAAATGGCATTTTTTGACATTTTTGCCATACTATAGCCTTGCATTTTTTGGTGGAATTTTGGGCATGCTATTTAATAGTCTTTTAGGCTGTTTTTGCAAAATCTTTTGTTATGGCGTGTTTCTGCATGCTAATTTAAGTGGTTTAAAATTGTTTTAAGCAGTTTTTTGAAAATGGCATTTTTTGACATTTTGCCATACTATAGCCTTGCATTTTTGGTGGATTTTGGACATGCTATTTAATGATGTTTTAGGCTGTTTTGCAAAATCTTTTGCTATGCCATCGTTCGGCACACAATTTTATGTGGTTTAAAATGGTTTAAAGCAGTTTTTTGAAAATGGCATTTTTTGACATTTTTGCCATACTATAGCCTTGCATTTTTTGGGGGGGTTTTTGGACATTTTATTTTATGGTGTTTTGAGCTGTTTTTGCAAAATCTTTTGCTATGGTGTGTTTCTGCACACTATTTTATGTGGTTTAAAATGGTTTTCAAGCAGTTTTTTGAAAATGGCATTTTGACATTTTGCCATACTATAGCCTTGCATTTTTGGTGGAATTTTGGGCATGCTATTGAATGGTGTTTTGAGCTGTTTTTGCAAAATCTTTTGCTATTGCGTGTTTCGGCAGGCTATTTGATGTGGTTTAAAATGGTTTTTAGCAGTTTTTTGAAAATAGCATTTTTTGACATTTTGCCATACTATAGCCTTGCATTTTTTGGTGGATTTTTGGGCATGCTATTTAATGGTGTTATGGGCTGTTTTTGCAAAATCTTTTGCTATGCCATCATTCGGTATGCTATTTTATGTGGTTTAAAATTGTTTTAAGCAGTTTTTAAGAAATGGCATTTTTTGACATTTTTGCCATACTATAGCCTTGCATTTTTGGTGGATTTTTGGACATGCTATTTAATGATGTTTTAGGCTGTTTTTGCAAAATCTTTTGTTATGCCATGTTTCGCACACTAATTTTATGTGGTTTAAAATGGTTTTCAACAGTTTTTTGAAAATGGCATTTTTGACATTTTGCCATACTATAGCCTTGCATTTTGGTGGCTTTTGGACATGCTATTTAATGGTGTTTTGAGCTGTTTTTGCAAAATCTTTTGCTATGGTGTGTTTCGGCACACTATTTTATGTGGTTTAAAATGGTTTTAAGCAGTTTTTTGAAAATGGCATTTTTTGACATTTTTGCCATACTATAGCCTTGCATTTTTGGTGGATTTTTGGACATGCTATTTAATGATGTTTTAGGCTGTTTTTGCAAAATCTTTTGCTATGGCATGTTTCGGCACACTATTTTATGTGGTTTAAAATGGTTTAAAGCAGTTTTTTGAAAATGGCATTTTTTGACATTTTTGCCATACTATAGCCTTGCATTTTTTGGTGGAATTTTGGGCATGCTATTTAATAGTCTTTTAGGCTGTTTTTGCAAAATCTTTTGTTATGGCGTGTTTCGGCATGCTAATTTAAGTGGTTTAAAATTGTTTTAAGCAGTTTTTTGAAAATGGCATTTTTTGACATTTTTGCCATACTATAGCCTTGCATTTTTGGTGGATTTTTGGCATGCTATTTAATAGTCTTTTAGGCTGTTTTTGCAAAATCTTTTGTTATGGCATGTTTCTGCATGCTAATTTAAGTGGTTTAAAATTGTTTTAAGCAGTTTTTTGAAAATGGCATTTTTTGACATTTTTGCCATACTATAGCCTTGCATTTTTTGGTGGAATTTTGGGCATGCTATTTAATAGTCTTTTAGGCTGTTTTTGCAAAATCTTTTGTTATGGCGTGTTTCTGCATGCTAATTTAAGTGGTTTAAAATTGTTTTAAGCAGTTTTTTGAAAATGGCATTTTTTGACATTTTTGCCATACTATAGCCTTGCATTTTTGGTGGATTTTTGGACATGCTATTTAATGATGTTTTAGGCTGTTTTTGCAAAATCTTTTGCTATGGCGTGTTTCGGCATGCTAATTTAAGTGGTTTAAAATTGTTTTAAGCAGTTTTTTGAAAATGGCATTTTTTGACATTTTTGCCATACTATAGCCTTGCATTTTTTGGTGGAATTTTGGGCATGCTATTTAATAGTCTTTTAGGCTGTTTTTGCAAAATCTTTTGTTATGGCATGTTTCTGCATGCTAATTTAAGTGGTTTAAAATTGTTTTAAGCAGTTTTTGAAAATGGCATTTTTGACATTTTGCCATACTATAGCCTTGCATTTTTGGTGGATTTTTGGACATGCTATTTAATGATGTTTTAGGCTGTTTTTGCAAAATCTTTTGCTATGCCATCGTTCGGCACACTATTTTATGTGGTTTAAAATGGTTTAAAGCAGTTTTTTGAAAATGGCATTTTTTGACATTTTTGCCATACTATAGCCTTGCATTTTTGGTGGATTTTTGGACATGCTATTTAATGATGTTTTAGGCTGTTTTTGCAAAATCTTTTGTTATGGCGTGTTTCTGCATGCTAATTTAAGTGGTTTAAAATTGTTTTAAGCAGTTTTTTGAAAATGGCATTTTTTGACATTTTTGCCATACTATAGCCTTGCATTTTTTGGTGGAATTTTGGGCATGCTATTTAATAGTCTTTTAGGCTGTTTTTGCAAAATCTTTTGTTATGGCATGTTTCTGCATGCTAATTTAAGTGGTTTAAAATTGTTTTAAGCAGTTTTTTGAAAATGGCATTTTTTGACATTTTTGCCATACTATAGCCTTGCATTTTTGGTGGATTTTTGGACATGCTATTTAATGATGTTTTAGGCTGTTTTTGCAAAATCTTTTGCTATGCCATCGTTCGGCACACTATTTTATGTGGTTTAAAATGGTTTAAAGCAGTTTTTTGAAAATGGCATTTTTTGACATTTTTGCCATACTATAGCCTTGCATTTTTTGGTGGAATTTTGGGCATGCTATTTAATAGTCTTTTAGGCTGTTTTTGCAAAATCTTTTGTTATGGCGTGTTTCTGCATGCTAATTTAAGTGGTTTAAAATTGTTTTAAGCAGTTTTTTGAAAATGGCATTTTTTGACATTTTTGCCATACTATAGCCTTGCATTTTTGGTGGATGTTTGGACATTCTATTTAATGGTGTTATGGGCTGTTTTTGCAAAATCTTTTGCTATGCCATCGTTCGCTACGCTATTTGATGTGGTTTAAAATGGTTTTTAGCAGTTTTTTGAAAATGGCATTTTTTGACATTTTTGCCATACTATAGCCTTGCATTTTTTGGTGGAATTTTGGGCATGCTATTTAATAGTCTTTTAGGCTGTTTTTGCAAAATCTTTTGTTATGGCGTGTTTCGGCATGCTAATTTAAGTGGTTCAAAATGGTTTTCAGCAGGTTTTTGAAAATGGCATTTTTGCCATACTATAGCCTTGCATTTTTGGTGGATCTTTGGACATGCTATTTAATGATGTTTTAGGCTGTTTTTGCAAAATCTTTTGCTATGCCATCATTTGGCACACTATTTTATGTGGTTTAAAATTGTTTTAAGCAGTTTTTTGAAAATGGCATTTTTTGACATTTTTGCCATACTATAGCCTTGCATTTTTGGTGGATTTTTGGACATGCTATTTAATGATGTTTTAGGCTGTTTTTGCAAAATCTTTTGCTATGCCATCGTTCGGCACACTATTTTATGTGGTTTAAAATGGTTTAAAGCAGTTTTTTGAAAATGGCATTTTTTGACATTTTTGCCATACTATAGCCTTGCATTTTTTGGTGGAATTTTGGGCATGCTATTTAATAGTCTTTTAGGCTGTTTTTGCAAAATCTTTTGTTATGGCGTGTTTCTGCATGCTAATTTAAGTGGTTTAAAATTGTTTTAAGCAGTTTTTTGAAAATGGCATTTTTTGACATTTTTGCCATACTATAGCCTTGCATTTTTTGGTGGAATTTTGGGCATGCTATTTAATAGTCTTTTAGGCTGTTTTTGCAAAATCTTTTGTTATGGCATGTTTCTGCATGCTAATTTAAGTGGTTTAAAATTGTTTTAAGCAGTTTTTTGAAAATGGCATTTTTTGACATTTTTGCCATACTATAGCCTTGCATTTTTGGTGGATTTTTGGACATGCTATTTAATGATGTTTTAGGCTGTTTTTGCAAAATCTTTTGCTATGCCATCGTTCGGCACACTATTTTATGTGGTTTAAAATGGTTTAAAGCAGTTTTTTGAAAATGGCATTTTTTGACATTTTTGCCATACTATAGCCTTGCATTTTTTGGTGGAATTTTGGGCATGCTATTTAATAGTCTTTTAGGCTGTTTTTGCAAAATCTTTTGTTATGGCGTGTTTCTGCATGCTAATTTAAGTGGTTTAAAATTGTTTTAAGCAGTTTTTTGAAAATGGCATTTTTTGACATTTTTGCCATACTATAGCCTTGCATTTTTGGTGGATGTTTGGACATGCTATTTAATGGTGTTATGGGCTGTTTTTGCAAAATCTTTTGCTATGCCATCGTTCGGCATGCTAATTTAAGTGGTTCAATATGGTTTAAAGCAGTTTTTTGAAAATGGCATTTTTTGACATTTTTGCCATACTATAGCCTTGCATTTTTTGGTGGAATTTTGGGCATGCTATTTAATAGTCTTTTAGGCTGTTTTTGCAAAATCTTTTGTTATGGCGTGTTTCGGCATGCTAATTTAAGTGGTTCAAAATGGTTTTCAGCAGGTTTTTAATGTTTTAAGCATTTTTGCCATACTATATTTTGGACCTGCATTTTTTGGTGGATCTTTGGACATGCTATTTAATGATGTTTAGGCTGTTTTTGCAAAATCTTTGCTATGCCATCATTTTTAATATTTAAGTGGTTTAAAATTGTTTTAAGCAGTTTTGAAAATGGCATTTTGACATTTTTGCCATACTATAGCCTTGCATTTTTGGTGGATTTTTGGACATGCTATTTAATGATGTTTTAGGCTGTTTTTGCAAAATCTTTTGCTATGCCATCGTTCGGCACACTATTTTATGTGGTTTAAAATGGTTTTCAACAGTTTTTTGAAAATGGCATTTTTTGACATTTTATATACTATAACCTTGCATTTTTGGTGGAATTTTGGGCATGTATTTAATGATCTTTTAGGCTGTTTTTGCAAAATCTTTTGTTATGGCGATGTTTCTGCATGCTAATTTAAAAGTGGTTTAAAATTGTTTTAAGCAGTTTTTTTGAAAATGGCATTTTTTTGACATTTTTGCCATACTATTATACATTTTTGGTTGATTTTTGGATAGCTATTGAATAGTCTTTTGGGCTGTTTTTGCAAATCTTTTGCAATGGCGTGATGATTGTGAGCGCTATCAATGTGGATTAAAGTGGTTTCAACAGTTTTTTGGTGGCATTTTTATTTTTATACTATAGCTTTGCATTGGATCTGTGGACATGCTATTTAATGGTGTTTTTGGGCTGTTTTGCAAAATGTTTTATATGCGTGATCGGCATGCTAGTTAATGTGGTTTAAAATGGATTTTAGCAGTTTTTTGAAAATGGCATTTTTTGACATTTTTGCCATACTATAGCCTTGCATTTTTTGGTGGAATTTTGGGCATGCTATTTAATAGTCTTTTAGGCTGTTTTTGCAAAATCTTTTGTTATGGCGTGTTTCTGCATGCTAATTTAAGTAAGTGGTTAAAATTGTTTTAAGCATTTTTTTGAAAATGGCATTTTTTGACATTTTTGCCATACCTATAACCTTGCATTTTGGTGGAATTTTGGGCATGCTATTTAATAGTCTTTTAGGCTGTTTTGCAAAATCTTTTGTTATGGCATGTTTCTGCATGCTAATTTAAATCAGTTTAAAATTGTTTTAAAGCAGTTTTTTGAAAATAGCATTTTGACATTTTTGCCATACTATAACCTTGCATTTTTGGTGGAATTTTGGGCATGCTATTTAATAGTCTTTTAGGCTGTTTTTGCAAAATCTTTTGTTATGGCGTGTTTCTGCATGCTAATTTAAGTGGTTTAAAATTGTTTTAAGCAGTTTTTTGAAAATGGCATTTTTTGACATTTTGCCATACTATAACTGTGCATTTTGGTGGATTTTGGACATGCTATTTAATGATGTTTTAGGCTGTTTTTGCTAAATCTTTTTGTTATGGCGTGTTTCGGCATGCTAATTTAAATGTGGTTTAAAATTGTTTTAAGCAGTTTTTTGAAAATGGCATTTTTGACATTTTGCCATACTATATGCCTTGCATTTTTGGTGGATTTTTGGACATGCTATTTAATGATGTTTTAGGCTGTTTTTTTTGCAAAATCTTTTGCTATACCATCATTTCGGCACTATTTTATGTGGTTTAAAATTGTTTTAAGCAGTTTTTTGAAAATAGCATTTTGACATTTTGCCATACTATAACCTTACATTTTGGTGGATTTTGGACATGCTATTTAATGATGTTTTAGGCTGTTTTTGCAAAATCTTTTGCTATGCCATCGTTAAACACTATTTTATGTGGTTTAAAATGGTTTAAAAGCAGTTTTTTGAAAATGGCATTTTTGACATTTTTGCCATACTATAGCCTTGCATTTTTTGGTGGAATTTTGGGCATGCTATTTAATAGTCTTTTAGGCTGTTTTTGCAAAATCTTTTGTTATGGCGTGTTTCCGCATGCTAATTTAAGTGGTTCAAAATGGTTTTTAGCAGGTTTTTGAAAATGGCATTTTTTGACATTTTTGCCATACTATAGCCTTGCATTTTTGGTGGATTTTTGGACATGCTATTTAATAGTCTTTGCTGTTTTTGCAAAATCTTTTTGTTATGGCATGTTTCTGCATGCTAATTTAAGTGGTTTAAAATTGTTTTTAAGCAGTTTTTGAAAATGGCATTTTTGACATTTTTGCCATACTATAACCTTGCATTTTGGTGGATTTTTGGACATGCTATTTAATGATGTTTTAGGCTGTTTGCAAAATCTTTGCTATGCGTGTTTGACACTATTTAAGTGGTTTAAAATGGTTTCAGCAGTTTTTGAAAATGGCATTTTGACATTTTGCCATACTATATTGCATTTTTTGGTGGAATTTTGGGCATGCTATTTAATGATGTTTTAGGCTGTTTTGCAAAATCTTTTGTTATGGCGTGTTTCTGCATGCTAATTTAAGTGGTTTAAAATTGTTTTAAGCAGTTTTTTGAAAATGGCATTTTTTGACATTTTTGCCATACTATAGCCTTGCATTTTTGGTGGATGTTTGGACATTCTATTTAATGGTGTTTTAAGCTGTTTTTGCAAAATCTTTTGCTATGGCGTGTTTCGGCACCTTATTTTATGTTGTTTAACATAGTTTTAAGCATTTTTTTGAAAATGGCATTTTTTGACATTTTTGCCATACTATAGCCTTGCATTTTTGGTGGATTTTCGGACATGCTTTTTAATGATGTTTTAGGCTGTTTTTGCGAAATCTTTTCCTGTGGCGTGTTTTGGCAAGCTATTTAAAGTGGTTTAAAATTGTTTTCAGCTGTTTTTTGAAAATGGCCTTTTTTTGACATTTTGCCATACTATAGCCTTGCATTTTTTTTGGCTTTTTGGACATTTTATTTTATGGTGTTTTGAGCTGTTTTTGCAAAATCTTTTGCTATGGCGTGTTTCGGCATGCTAATTTAAGTGGTTTAAAATGGTTTTCAACAGTTTTTTGAAAATGGCATTTTGTGACATTTTTGCCTTGCATTTTTTGGTGGATTTTTGGGCATGCTATTTAATAGTCTTTTAGGCTGTTTTTCCAAAATCTTTTGCTGTGGCATGCTTCGACACGCTATTTGATGTGGTTAAAAAAATTTTTCAGCACTTTTTTTGAAAATGGCATTTTTTGACATTTTGCCATACTATAGCCTTGCATTTTTTGGTGGATTTTTGGGCATGCTATTTAATAGTCTTTTTGGCTGTTTTTGCAAAATCTTTTGTTATGGCGTGTTTCAGCATGCTAATTTAAGTGGGTTAAATTGGTTTTCAACAGTTTTTTGAAAATGGCATTTTTTGACATTTTTGCCATACTATAGCCTTGTATATTTGGTGGATTTTTGGACATGCTATTTAATGGTGTTTTTGGCTGTTTTCGCAAAATCTTTTGCTATGGCGTGTTTCGGCACACTATTTTATGTGGTTTAAAATGCCATTTTCAAAAAACTGCTGGAAACCATTTTAAACCACTTAAAATAGTGTGCCGAAACATGCCATAACAAAAGATTTTGCAAAAACAGCCCTAAACACTATTAAATAGCATGTCCAAAAATCCACCAAATATTCAGGCTATAGTATCAAAAAATGTCAAAAAATGCCATTTAACATAGATCTGAAAACATTTCCAGATTAGCTGAACATGCTATAAAACAAAACGTGCAAATAAAATCTTTTGCCAAAAATGTGGCCAAACACGCTATTTGATCTGAAAAATTTTTCAAACACTTTTAAACCACATATAGTGTGAAAACGATGGCATAACAAAAGATTTTTGCAAAACAAGCCCATAATCCACCATTAAATGGATAATCAAACCATCCACCAAAATTTAATGCAAGGCTATGTATGCCAAAAATGTTTTTTCAAAATCTGCTTAAAACAATTTTACAACCATATGAACAAAGATTAGCATGAAACACGCCATGCAAAAGATTTGCAAAAACCTAAAGACTTCATTAAATAGCATGCCAAAATTCCACCAAAAAAATGCAAGATTTGGCTATAGTATGTAAAATGTCAAAATGCCAAATTTTCAAAAAATGCTTAAAACAATTTTAAACCACTTAAATTAGCATGCAGAAACATGCCATAACAAAGATTTTGCAAAACAACCTAAAAGACATTTCAAATAGCATGCCCAAAAATTCACCAAAAAATGCAAAGGCTATGGTATGTGCAAAAATGTCAAAAATGCCATTTTCAAAACTGCTTTAAACATTTAAAACCACATAAAATAGTGTGCCGAAGGATGGCATAGCAAAAGATTTTGCAAAAACAGCCCAAAACACCATTTAATAGCATGTCCAAAAATCCACCAAAAATGCAAGGCTATAGTATGACAAAAATGTCAAAAAATGCCACTTTCAAAAAACTGCTGAAAACCACTTTAAACTACATGAGTAAGCGTGCAAATCGCCATATGCAAAAGATTTTGCAAAAACAGACCCAAAACACTATGAAATAGCATGGCTTAATCCAAAATCCACCAAAATGCAAGGCTATGCTATGGCAAAATCATCAAAAATGCCATTTTCAAAAATTGCTAAAACCATTTTAAACCACATAAAATAATTATTGCCAAAAGCAGCATCATTCAAAACATTTTGCAAAAAACACAAAACACCATTGAATAGCATGCCACAGATCCACCAAAATGCAAGGCTATAGTATGTAAAAATGTCAAAAAATGCCATTTCAAAAACTGCTGAAAACGTGGCATTTTAAACCACAATAAAAAGCATGCTGAAACACGTAAAGCAAAAGATTTTGCAAAAACAGCCTAAACACTATTAAATAGCATGTCAAAAATCACCAAATATTCAAGGCTATAGTATGTAAAATGTCAAAAATGCCATTTTCAATAGTACTAAAATCCATTTTAAACCATATTAACTAGCACTGCTGAAAACCACTTTAATCACATTGGATAGCCTGCCAAATCACGCCATGTAACAAGATTTTGAAAACACCATTAAATAGCATGTCCAAAGATCCGCAAAAATGCAAAGCTATACTATGGCAAAATGTCAAAAAATGCCATTTTAAAAAACTGGTGAAAACCATTTGAAACCATTAAAAAGCATGCTGAAACACGACAAAGTAAAAGATTTTACAAAAACAGCCAAAACACCATAAATTGCATGTCAAAAGTCAAAAAAAAATGCAAGAGCTATAGTATGGCAAAATGTCAAAAAATGCCATTTTCAAAAATGCTTAAAACAATTTTAAACCATAAATTAGCATGCAGAAACATGTACCATAACAAAAGATTTTTGCAAAAACAACCTAAAAAGACTGATTAAATAACGTACCCCAAATTCCGCAAAAATGCAAGGCTATGGTATGGCAAAAATGTCAAAAAATGCCATTTTCAAAAACTGCTAAACCATTTTAAACCACATAAATAATTATGTGCTGAAGGATGGCATAACAAAAGATTTTGCAAAAACAAGTAGCCCAAAACACCACATTTAATAAGCATGTCCAAAATCCACCAAAATGCAGGCTATAGTATGACAAAAATGTCAAAAATGCCACTTTCAAAAAACTGCTGAAAACCACTTTAAACTACATGAAGTAAGCGTGCAGAAATCATGCATGTAGCAAAGATTTTGCAAAAACAGCCCAAAACACAATGAAATAGCATGTCCAAAAATCCACCAAAAATGCAAGGCTATACTATGGCAAAAATGTCAAAAAATGCCATTTTCAAAAAATTGCTAAAAACCATTTTAAACCACATAAAATAGTGTGCCAAAACGCGCCATTCAAAACATTTTGCAAAAAACAGCCCAAAACACCATTAAATAGCATGTCCACAGATCCACCAAAAATGCAAGGCTATAGTATGGCAAAAATGTCAAAAAATGCCATTTTCAAAAAACTGCTGAAAACCATTTTAAACCACAATAAAAAGCATGCTGAAACACGCCAAAGCAAAAGATTTTGCAAAAACAGCCCTAAACACTATTAAATAGCATGTCCAAAAATCCACCAAATATTCAAGGCTATAGTATGGCAAAAATGTCAAAAAATGCCATTTTCAAAAAATTGCTAAAATCCATTTTAAACCATATTAACTAGCACTGCTGAAAACCACTTTAATCCACATTGGATAGCCTGCCAAATCACGCCATAGCAAAAGATTTTGCAAAACACCATTAAATAGCATGTCCAAAGATCCACCAAAAATGCAAAGCTATACTATGGCAAAATGTCAAAAAAATGCCATTTTAAAAAAACTGGTGAAAACCATTTGAAACCACATTAAAAAGCATGCTGAAACACGACAAAGTAAAAGATTTTGCAAAAACAGCCCAAAACACCATAAATTGCATGTCCAAAAAGTCAAAAAAAAAATGCAAGGCTATAGTATGGCAAAAATGTCAAAAAATGCCACTTTCAAAAAACTGCTGAAAACCACTTTAATCCACATTAGATAGCCTGCCGAAACACGCCATAGCAAAAGATTTTGCAAAAACAGCCCAAAACACCATTCAATAGCTTATCCAAAAATCAACCAAAAATGCAAGGCTATAGTATGGCAAAAATGTCAAAAAATGCCATTTTCAAAAAGATGCTTGAAACCATTTTAAACCACATAAAATAGTCTGCCGAACGATGGCATAGGAAAGGATTTTGCAAAACAGCCTAAAACATCATTAAATAGCATGTCCAAAAATCCACCAAAAATGCAAGGCTATAGTATGGCAAAAATGTCAAAAAATGCCATTTTCAAAAAGATGCTTGAAACCATTTTAAACCACATAAAATAGCACATCGAAACATGCCATAGCAAAAGATTTTGCAAAAACAGCCCAAAACATAATTAAATAGCATGTCAAAACTCACGAAAATGCAAAGGCTATAGTATGGCAAAATGTCAAAAATGCCATTTTCAAAAATTACTAAAATCCATTTTTAAACCACATTAACTAAGCGTGCCGATCAGTAGCATAGCAAAACATTTTACAAAAAACAATAAAACACCATTAAATAGCATGTCCAAAAATCCACCAAAAAATGTAAGGCTATAGTATGCCAAAAATGTCAAAAAAATGCCATTTTTAAAAAACTGCTGAAAACCACTTTAAACTACATGAAGTAGCGTTCAGAAACATGCCATAGCAAAAGATTTTGCAAAAAACAGCCCAAAACACTATTAAATAGCATGTCCAAAGATCCACCAAAAATGCAAGGCTATAGTATGGCAAAAATGTGAAAAAATGCCATTTTAAAAAAACTGGTGAAAACCATTTGAAACCACATTAAAAAGCATGCTGAAACACGACAAAGTAAAAGATTTTGCAAAAACAGCCCAAAACACCATAAATTGCATGTCCAAAAAGCCAAAAAAAATGCAAAGGCTATAGTATGGCAAAATGTCAAAAATGCCACTTTCAAAAAACTGCTGAAAACCACTTTAATCCACGTTGGATAGCCTGCGAAACAACATAATAACAAAAAGATTTTGCAAAAACAGCTCAAAACACCATTCAATAAGCTTATCAAAATCAACCAAAAATACAAAGGCTATAGTATGGAAAAATGTCAAAAATGCCATTTTCAAAAAGATGCTTGAAACCATTTAAACCACATAAAATAGCACATGAAACATACACATAGCAAAAGATTTTGCAAAAACAGCTCAAAACACCATAAAATAAAATGTCCAAAACCAAAAAAATGCAAAGGCTATAGTATAAAATGTCAAAAATGCCATTTCAAAAATTGCTAAAATCCATTTAAACCACATTAACTAGCGTGCCGATCGATGGCGTGCAAAACATTTTGCAAAAACATTAAAACACCATTAAATAGCTTATCAAAAATCAACCAAAAATGCAAGGCTATAGTATGGCAAAAATGTCAAAAAATGCCATTTTCAAACAACTGCTCAAAACCATTTTAAACCACAATAAAAAGCATTCTGAAACACGCCAAAGCAAAAGATTTTGCAAAAACAGCCCTAAACACTATTAAATAGCATGTCCAAAAATCAACCAAAAATTCAAGGCTATAGTATGGAAAAAATGTCAAAAAATGCCATTTTCAAAAAGATGCTTGAAACCATTTTAAACCACATAAAATAGTGTACTTGAATGATGGCATAGGAAAGGATTTTATGCAAAACAGCCTAAAACATATTAAATAGCATGTCCAAAATCCACCAAAATGCAAGGCTATAGTATGGCAAAAATGTCAAAAATGCCATTTTTCAAAAGATCTTGAAACCATTTTAAACCACATAAAATAGCACATCGAAAACATGCCATAGCAAAAGATTTTGCAAAAACAGCAAAACATAATTAAATAGCATGTCAAAACTCCACCGAAATGCAAGGCTATAGTATGGCAAAAATGTCAAAAATGCCATTTTCAAAACATTGCTAAAATCCATTTAAACCACATTAACTAGCGTGCCCGATCAATGGCATAGCAAAACATTTTGCAAAAAACAGCCCAAAACACCATTAAATAGCATGTCAAAATCACCAAAAAATGCAAGGCTATAGTATGCCAAAATGTCAAAAATGCCATTTTTAAAAACTACTGAAAACAATTTTAAACCAAGCGAAATAGCGTTCAGAAAACGCATCATGCATAACGATTTTGCAAAAAACAGCCCAAAACACTATTAAATAGCATGTCAAAATCAACCAAAAATGCAAGGCTATAGTATGGCAAAAATGTCAAAAATGCCATTTTCAACAACTGCTCAAAACCATTTTAAACCACAATAAAAGCGTTCTGAAACACGCCAAAAGCAAAAGATTTTTGCAAAAACAACCTAAACACTATTAAATAGCATGTCCAAAAATCACCAAAATTCAAGGCTATGGTATGGCAAAATGTCAAAAATGCAATTTTCAAAAATTGTACTAAATCCATTTTAAACCACATTAACTAAGCGTGCTGATCGATGGCATAGCAAAACATTTTGCAAAAACAGCCCAAAAACACCATTAAATAGCATGTCAAAATCACCAAAAAATGCAAGGCTATAGTATGGCAAAATGTCAAAAAATGCCACTTTCAAAAACTGCTGAAAACCACTTTAAACTACATGAGTAGGCGATGTCGAAACAACATACATAGCAAAAGATTTTGCAAAAACAGCCCAAAACACCATTAAATAGCATGTCCAAAGATCACCAAAATGCAAGGCTATAGTATGGCAAAATGTCAAAAAAATGCCATTTAAAACTAATTGAAAACCATTTGAAACCACATTAAAAAGCATGCTGAAACCGACAAAGTAAAAAGATTTTGCAAAAACAGCCCAAAACACCATAAATTGCATGTCCAAAAAGCCAAAAAAAAAAAAAATGCAAGGCTATAGTATAACAAAAATGTCAAAAAATGCAACTTTCAAAAAACTGCTGAAAACCAATTTAATCCACATTAGATAGCCTGCGAAACCGCATAGCAAAGATTTTGCAAAAACGGCTCAAAACACCATTCAATAGCTTATCAAAATCAACCAAAAATACAAAGGCTATAGTATGGAAAAATGTCAAAAAATGCCATTTTCAAAAAGATGCTTGAAACCATTTTAAACCACATAAAATAGTGTGCCGAATGATGGCATAGGAAAGGATTTTGCAAAACAGCCTAAAACATCATTAAATAGCATGTCCAAAAATCCACCAAAAATGCAAGGCTATAGTATGGCAAAAATGTCAAAAAATGCAATTTTAAAAAAAATTGCTGGAAACCATTTTAAACCACATAAAATAGCACATCGAACATGCCATAGCAAAGGATTTTGCAAAAACAGTCCAAAACACAATTAAATAGCATGTCCAAAAATCCACAAAAAATGCAAGGTATGCCGAAGCATGGCAAAAATGTCAAAAAATGCCATTTTCAAAAAAGTGCTAAAATCCATTTTAAACCACATTAACTAGCGTGCCGATCGATGGCATTGCAAAACATTTTGCAAAAAACAGCCCAAAACACCATTAAATAGCTTATCCAAAAATCAACCAAAAATGCAAGGCTATAGTATGGCAAAAATGTCAAAAAATGCCATTTTCAAAAAACTGCTGAAAACAATTTTAAACCAAACGAAATAGCGTTCAGAAACACGCCATAGCAAAAGATTTTGCAAAAACAGCCCAAAACACTATTAAATAGCTTATCCAAAAATCAACCAAAAATGCAAGGCTATAGTATGGCAAAAATGTCAAAAAATGCCATTTTCAAACAACTGCTCAAAACCATTTTAAACCACAATAAAAAGCATTCTGAAACACGCCAAAGCAAAAGATTTTGCAAAAACAGCCCAAAACACTATTAAATAGCATGTCCAAAAATCCACCAAATATTCAAGGCTATAGTATGGCAAAAATGTCAAAAAATGCCATTTTCAAAAAATTGCTAAAATCCATTTTAAACCACATTAACTAGCGTGCCGATCGATGGCATAGCAAAACATTTTGCAAAAAACAGCCCAAAACACCATTAAATAGCATGTCCAAAAATCCACCAAAAATGCAAGGCTATAGTATGACAAAAATGTCAAAAAATGCCACTTTCAAAAAACTGCTGAAAACCACTTTAAACTACATGAAGTAGCGTGCCGAAATACGCCATAGCAAAAGATTTTGCAAAAACAGCCCAAAACACTATGAAATAGCATGTCCAAAAATCCACCAAAAATGCAAGGCTATAGTATGGCAAAATGTCAAAAAAATGCCATTTTAAAAAAACTGGTGAAAACCATTTGAAACCACATTAAAAAGCATGCTGAAACACGACAAAGTAAAAGATTTTGCAAAAACAGCCCAAAACACCATAAATTGCATGTCCAAAAAGCCAAAAAAAAAAAAATGCAAAGCTATAGTATGGAAAAAATGTCAAAAAATGCCACTTTCAAAAAACTGCTGAAAACCACTTTAATCCACATTGGATAGCCTGCCAAATCACGCCATTGCAAAAGATTTTGCAAAAACAGCCCAAAACACCATTCAATAGCTCAATAGCTTATCCAAAAATCAACCAAAAATACAAGGCTATAGTATGGCAAAAATGTCAAAAAATGCCATTTTCAAAAAGATGCTTGAAACCATTTTAAACCACATAAAATAGCACATCGAAACATGCCATAGCAAAAGATTTTGCAAAAACAGCCCAAAACATAATTAAATAGCATGTCCAAAACTCCACCGAAAATGCAAGGCTATAGTATGGCAAAAATGTCAAAAAATGCCATTTTCAAAAATTTGCTACAATCTATTTTAAACCATATAAACTAGCGTGCCGATCAATGGCATAGCAAAAGATTTTGCAAAAACAGCCCAAAACACCATTTAATAGCATGTCCAAAAATCCACCAAAAATGCAAGGCTATAGTATGCCAAAAATGTCAAAAAATGCCATTTTTTAAAAACTGCTGAAAACAATTTTAAACCAAACGAAATAGCGTTCAGAAACACGCCATAGCAAAAGATTTTGCAAAAACAGCCCAAAACACTATTAAATAGCATGTCCAAAAATCAACCAAAAATGCAAGGCTATAGTATGGCAAAAATGTCAAAAAATGCCATTTTCAAACAACTGCTGAAAACCATTTTAAACCACAATAAAAAGCATGCTGAAACACGCCAAAGCAAAAGATTTTGCAAAAACAGCCCTAAACACTATTAAATAGCATGTCCAAAATCCACCAAAAATTCAAGGCTATAGTATGGCAAAAATGTCAAAAAATGCAATTTTCAAAAAATTGCTAAAATCCATTTTAAACCACATTAACTAGCATGCCGATCGATGGCATAGCAAAACATTTTGCAAAAAACAGCCCAAAACACCATTAAATAGCATGTCCACAGATCCACCAAAAATGCAAAGCTATAGTATGGAAAAAATGTCAAAAAATGCCACTTTCAAAAAACTGCTGAAAACCACTTTAAACTACATGAAGTAGCGTGCCGAAACACGCCATAGCAAAAGATTTTGCAAAAAACAGCCCAAAACACCATTAAATAGCATGTCCAAAGATCCACCAAAAATGCAAAGCTATACTATGGCAAAATGTCAAAAAAATGCCATTTTAAAAAAACTGGTGAAAACCATTTGAAACCACATTAAAAAGCATGCTGAAACACGACAAAGTAAAAGATTTTGCAAAAACAGCCCAAAACACCATAAATTGCATGTCCAAAAAGCCAAAAAAAAAATGCAAGGCTATAGTATGGCAAAAATGTCAAAAAATGCCACTTTCAAAAAACTGCTGAAAACCACTTTAATCCACATTAGATAGCCTGCCGAAACACGCCATAGCAAAAGATTTTGCAAAAACAGCTCAAAACACCATTCAATAGCTTATCCAAAAATCAACCAAAAATACAAGGCTATAGTATGGAAAAAATGTCAAAAAATGCCATTTTCAAAAAGATGCTTGAAACCATTTTAAACCACATAAAATAGTGTGCCGAATGATGGCATAGGAAAGGATTTTGCAAAACAGCCTAAAACATCATTAAATAGCATGTCCAAAAATCCACCAAAAATGCAAGGCTATAGTATGGCAAAAATGTCAAAAAATGCCATTTTCAAAAAGATGCTTGAAACCATTTTAAACCACATAAAATAGCACATCGAAACATGCCATAGCAAAAGATTTTGCAAAAACAGCCCAAAACATAATTAAATAGCATGTCCAAAACTCCACCGAAAATGCAAGGCTATAGTATGGCAAAAATGTCAAAAAATGCCATTTTCAAAACATTGCTAAAATCCATTTTAAACCACATTAACTAGCGTGCCGATCAATGGCATTGCAAAACATTTTGCAAAAAACAGCCCAAAACACCATTAAATAGCATGTCCAAAAATCCACCAAAAAATGCAAGGCTATAGTATGCCAAAAATGTCAAAAAATGCCATTTTTTAAAAACTGCTGAAAACAATTTTAAACCAAACGAAATAGCGTTCAGAAACACGCCATAGCAAAAGATTTTGCAAAAACAGCCCAAAACACTATTAAATAGCTTATCCAAAAATCAACCAAAAATGCAAGGCTATAGTATGGCAAAAATGTCAAAAAATGCCATTTTCAAACAACTGCTCAAAACCATTTTAAACCACAATAAAAAGCATTCTGAAACACGCCAAAGCAAAAGATTTTGCAAAAACAGCCCTAAACACTATTAAATAGCATGTCCAAAAATCCACCAAAAATTCAAGGCTATAGTATGGCAAAAATGTCAAAAAATGCAATTTTCAAAAAATTGCTAAAATCCATTTTAAACCACATTAACTAGCGTGCTGATCGATGGCATAGCAAAACATTTTGCAAAAAACAGCCCAAAACACCATTAAATAGCATGTCCAAAAATCCACCAAAAATGCAAGGCTATAGTATGGCAAAAATGTCAAAAAATGCCACTTTCAAAAAACTGCTGAAAACCACTTTAAACTACATGAAGTAGCGTGTCGAAACACGCCATAGCAAAAGATTTTGCAAAAAACAGCCCAAAACACCATTAAATAGCATGTCCAAAGATCCACCAAAAATGCAAGGCTATAGTATGGCAAAAATGTCAAAAAATGCCATTTTCAAAACATTGCTAAAATCCATTTTAAACCACATTAACTAGCGTGCCGATCAATGGCATAGCAAAACATTTTGCAAAAAACAGCCCAAAACACCATTAAATAGCATGTCCAAAAATCCACCAAAAAATGCAAGGCTATAGTATGCCAAAAATGTCAAAAAATGCCATTTTTTAAAAACTGCTGAAAACAATTTTAAACCAAACGAAATAGCGTTCAGAAACACGCCATAGCAAAAGATTTTGCAAAAACAGCCCAAAACACTATTAAATAGCATGTCCAAAGATCCACCAAAAATGCAAGGCTATAGTATGGCAAAAATGTGAAAAAATGCCATTTTCAAAAAAATGCTTAAAACCATTTTAAACCACATAAAATAGCGTGCCGAAACACGCCATAGCAAAACATTTTGCAAAATGTTTCTAAGCAGTTTTTTTTTTCCATACTATAGGCTTGACTTTCTGTGAATCTTTGGACATACTATTTCATAGTGTTCATAACCTGCATATGTTATGTCTATGGGACAAAGGGAGGTAACACAGCACCGTGGACGTAAACAGGCCGTGAAGCCGTTTATTTTTTAGATGTTTATGCTAAACAGCATTAGCAGAGAACATGTAAACACAAAGAGAGGGCGATGGGTGACAGCAAACAAATAAAAAAGAAAGAAAAATAACAAAAGAAAGCTGTAACTACCCTCTCCAACCCACAGCAGACGCACTCAGGACCCACTGTGCTATACAGAGATTTGCTACAGTGTGGTGCAACAACAGAGTTTGTAGGCTTCCTATAAACAAAAGATACAAACACGAAAAAAACTGCTCCATGTCCCAGCTCCTTTTACAGGTCGAGTGGCACCTGTCACTCAACGTGCAACAATCGAGCTGACCAGTTCAAACACAGCAAACAGCAGCCGCATAGAGCACACAGCACCGAGGCTGACTGCTCACAGGACAGCACGGCTGCCACTCACACGTTTGACATTTTTAGCCATACTGTAGCCTTGCCTTTTCATTTTTTCGACATGCATTTTTATGGTGTTTTAGGCTGTTTTTGCAACATGCTGTGCTATGGCGTGTCTTGGCATGTTATTTTATACTATATTTTATGACCCAATGAGCAATACCATAGTATGGTGAAAAATGTCAAAAAAATGACATGTCCCAAAAACAGCTAAAGAATGATAATGAATGATAATGAATGATAATGATAGTGTGCTGAAACAAGCCATGGCACAGGATGTTGCAAAAACGGCCAAAAGCACGATAATATGGCATATCGAAGAAATGACTCAAAAAGGCAATACTATAGCAGAGTGAAAAATGTCAAAAAATGACATGTCCCAAACACAGCTGAAAACTGCATAAAATAGCGTGCCGAAACATGCCATCGCATAGAATGTTGCAAAACCCGCCAAAAACACCATAATTTAGCATGTCGAAACAAACGAACCAAAATGCTGTACTATAGTATGTCGAAAAATGTCGGAATATGACGTCCCAAAAACAGCTGAAAACAACATGAAGTAGAATGTTAAGACACGTTGTAGAATACGTTGTTGAAAAACCAGCGATAAACATCATTTTAAAGCCCGTCGAAAAATAGCTGAAAGCGACATATCATAGCACGTTATCGAAAATCACATTCAAAAAATGGCCAAAAGATACATAATGTAGCATGATGAAATAATGGCTGTAAACGACACAGTATAGGATGTCGAAAAATGTCAAATTTTGACATGTCGAAAAAACAGCTCAAAATGAAATAGTATAGCATGTTGAGATACGTCATTGTCGAAAAAATGGTGAGAAACATAATATAGCATGTTGTCAAAAATCTGACCAAAATGTCAGTCTATCGTGTGACTTTCTCGTGGTATTTTCGACGACGTACTATTTCTGACTTTTAGTGGTATTTTTGGACAACATACTATAGTATGAAATTTGAACGCTATTTTTGACGTCTATACTATAATTTAACATATTTATGCGAGTTTGGACAACATATAATTTATTTATTATTATTATTTATTTATTTTTCACATATAATTTTTACATGCCATTTTGGACGACGTATTATCGTAACATTTTTTCGTGCTTTTTGTTATAGTATTACTTTTTCATGCTGTACTGGACAACATATTATCGTATGACTTTTTGATGCTATTTTGGACGAAGCCCTACAATGACATTTTTTATGGTGTAGTTTTCTTTACTCCGACTTTCTTCTCTGTCTAACTATGACATTTCTTTAATGGTGTTTTATGACATATCAGATGATGACTCTTCTTTAAATGACATTTTAATAACACACTATCCTCCGACATTTTTTCTGATAAGCTGTACTATGTTTTTTATGCCGTTTTCAAAGCAAATTATACTGTGACTCTTCGATGTAATGAAGAGTTTTTCCACTCTGTTATTGCTATTTTTACGTGCGTTAACTATTTGAATGCTTATTCCACCGTGTTTACAGCTGAACTTGATCAAGGAAGATTAGAGATGAATGGAGGCCGAATCCGAGCTGAGTCAATAAAACATTATTCTTTAATGTTTGTCATTAATCATGAATCCACAACACAGCAGTTTGTTTAGTGAGTAGGAAAAAAACGTGAGTATTTACATCTACTGTCATACACGTCACAGTTTATACCCATGCTAACACAATAAAGACTTTTATATACAAGAAATACTCATTAGCATCATTGTACAAAGGAAGTCCATCATAGTAACTCACTGTCTGGATTTGTCATTGATGCAAAATACACAAAACATAATAATAAACCTCCCCTCAGCTGCCCTGAAATCATCTGAATTATTCGACAAAAGGAACTCGTGTTGTTTTCTGTTGTTTAGGTTTAAAAACAGTTTTACATCAGAAAGTACAATGCGAGACAATCACAATCTACATGTATACAAGGTTTGCCCTTTATGATCGGTATAAATACACTCTGTCCTTCTTTATATACACAGAAATCAATCCGTCACCACCGTGCACCGAATTTCTGCGGAGTTTCCCAAAACATTCCTCCTCTTTTTACCCATTACAGCGTTCACAGGAAACAAAGACAAACGAGTGTTTCAGTGTTTTAGTGTCACAAACATGCTCAGTGAGAATCACATCCTCACGACTTCACGAGCCGTGGAGCCAAACTGCAGCAAAGCTGCCGAAACAAAAAACTTAAGTGCTTTAAGAAAGAAAATAAAAAAGATTAGTTTGTTTTCTCAACACTTTTTTCCTATTTTTTTATTAATTTTCTAGTAAATTACTTTCTCGTCTTGTTAAGGTTATTTTTCTTGTCACGTTTCATTATAATTATTTTTTTTTTTATTTATTGTGATTTGCACATCATTTCTTGCCAGATTACTTAAAACCTTTTTAAAAGAAATAAAAAATTTGCTCATGTTTCAAAGGTCTGAAACGCCTGTGAACGCAGCACAAGAAAAGTGATATCCATGCAGGTTTTAAAGGGTTAAAGGCAAAGTGAAATCATTTATCACAGTTTCTTCTGTCACAAACACGACTCATATTCTCGTCTCTAACCCTGAATTCAATCCTCCTTCTGCTCCGATAAAATATCAAAACTACACTGTGAAAAAATAAGAATATCGTCTTCGGCTGCAGCTCTAATCAAGACGGCCGCAACGAGCTCGAACCCTCACAGCGACAAAACCACGCGCCAACTTTAACACGCCACGATCACGTCTTAAACATGTTCACCACCACCACACCCCCGAGGTGAGCTCATCGGCGCGACGCTGAGCATCGACGCGTCTGAACCGTCAGATCAACGTGGAAACACTCACCTGCTGCAGCTACACAACGTCCTGAAGTGAAGCTTCAACGCTTAAACGAAAAAACAAAAGTTTATTTTGTTTCAGAATCAAATTCGCATGTTTATGGCGGTGACGATGGCTGCGTACCATTTAGTGTCTGATCAGTGAGCGCGGATGCACATCAACAGGAGCAACAAACCGAATGGAATGCAGCCATCATTAACCACATTGTGCCGCTCAGCTGTCGGTCACATGCGGCTGACATTTTTCGGGATTATTATTTCGGAATATTTTTTGACCCTCTGACTCTGTCGGTGACTTCACGCCCACTGACGCCTACTGACGCCTAAATCCCGAGAAACAGCTCACAAATAATTACTTTAATCAAAAAAAAAGGAGCAGTAATTTCCTAGAAACAGCTGGTCACTAATTTTTATCAAATGTTGCTCAAACAAGACAAAAAGTGCCCTTTTGGGGGGGATTATTTTCAGATTAATGAAGGTTCATACACATTTTTAACTGAATTTCCACGACTACATTACATTCTCTGAAACGACCTTTAATACTCCTTATCGGTTCTTTTTCATCACTATGCGTTAGCTTTTTAAATATATTTATATTTAAAAAAGAAGAATTCAGCTAATTATTAGAAATGACTGTTGAAATATAAGTTAGGGACTGTTTGTTATTTATGGGGGGGGATGCAAAAAGAGAGAGGCGTGTGAAATTTTTAGAAGAACTGGGGAGGAACTTGTGTTTTTTTGGTTAGGGAGGGGCTTTAAACTTCACATGGCTTTATTTATTTTATTTATTTCTCTGACAACTCTTAAAGAAAACACGGAGGCAAGTTGTATTAAAAAATTTGGGGCTTTTTTTTTTTTACATTTTTTGTGGCAATATTCTTCAAGAAAACGGAAATCTGCAAAAACCCAAATTATTGTTGGCATTTCTAATTTCTGACGGTCCTTGAACACATCGTGTGTTATTTTACAGGTTTGTGAAACAGATTTTCATTTGAGTTGATTAGACAACAAATGCACTTTTCTTAACGTTGGGCAAAGATGATTTTAGGAAAATTTTAAGAAAAAAAGATCATCGAAAATACAATTCTGTGGTCACTAAGACTCGATGCTGCAAGACTGCCTTTTTTTTACATGTTTAACATTGACGTTTGTGATTTTACACAAAGGTTACGCAACATTTCCTATTCGGTATTACATGTCCCTTAAAACGCATTATCTGTTTCAAATGAGCTGATTATAAACGTAATTTTTGGGAGACGGGGCTGCTCTGAGGGTGTCAATAAAAACAGATAATCACCAGAGTTTGGGTTTAATTCACTCGTGCTTCTCCGGTCGAGTCTGAAGCAGCATCAGGAATCAGGAAACACACTGAGCATGTTCACCGTTTGTGACGTGCTTCAGAAAGCGAAACCAGCCGAGCTGATTCATTTCAAACACAGACAGCTTCTGCGTGATCTGAGCTGGTGGCTAAAAGTAAAAAGTTTCACATTTTTAAAACAAAAACAAACAAAATTTTTAAAAAAAAGTTTTCTCCTTCACAGTTCAGTCATCAGTGCACACGCGTGTTCTCCAGTGCGTCCTGTAGCTCTCCGTCCGTTTGAATGATCATGCTTACAAAACAGTTTCCTGATCAAAAAACGTACATCAGTCGTTACGTTTCAATAAAAAAAGACAAAAAGTGTGTTTTTACTATCGTTAATATTCTACAAATGTGCCGCCTCTTCCCTTGAACACTTCCTCGCTTTAACGAAAATCCAACAGTCTTTTATGAATTTGGGGGGATGCAACATTTTCAGGAGTTTCGACATCAGAACCTGCGAGCGTGCGTGTGTGTGTGTGTGTGTGTGTGTGTGTGTGTGTGTGTATGAGGCGTCCGGTCCGTTAAAATGCGTGCACGTCACGTATCATCGAGCAGCTACCGACGGCTCAGGAAGCCATTTATGTTGCATATTTCTACAAAAGTTTCACCGTTAATCGAAATGATTAAATATAAATTATATTTCAATATTTTATTTTATATATTGTGTAACATTTATCTACACACTCTGGTGTTTTGGGGAAATATAAACACGTTTTGCCCGTTGTTTGTTTGCTCTTGTTCCAGCTGTTTATCTGATGAATGACATAAAATTAGACGTTTTGCTGTTGTTGTTGTTGTTTTGGTGCTCTGTTGTTCGTTAAAGTGCAGCGGTATAATTCTTACATTTTATCTAAAATCTTTAACCCTTCAAAACCTGAGAAAATTGGCTGAATTTCTTTGAAAAACATAGAGAGAAGACAATGACGGACTTAACAATTAGTGACTCAAAAATTAACGAAAAAATTAGTGAAAGGTTAAATTACCTAAATTTAGCAAAAAATGAAGAAGTAAAAGAAAAAAACAGGAAATGACCTGAAAAGTGCTAAAATAAAATAAATAAAATAAACATAAATAATAAAAACAAATATATATGTTTCTCTATAACTTAGTTTTAAATAAATGATTATAATAAATATAAATATAGTTTTCTTGAAGTTTTATTTTCCAGTTAATTCTCTCACTCATTTTTTAACACTAATTTTCGGGTGAATTTCTTGTCATCTTTTAATCATTTTTTTCAGTTTGCAGGACGTTTCATACAAAGTTGAACGCTGCATTTTTTCATGTTTTTCAAAGAAATCAAACCAGTTTTCTCACTTTTCTCATGAAAGGCGCCTGAATGTGTACAAGAAAACGGATGTCGATCCAGGTTTCAAAGGGTTAACCTTTTAAAGGTATTTGTTTCGTGTTATTGATAGAAAATAAAATCACTAATGTAGATTATTATGATTGATTTCGTGATGAAATAAAATTTCGGTATTGAAAGAAACAGATCAGGCGGGATGAGCTCGTGCAGAGACGTTTGGCTAACGGAAAACGCGTCGAACGCGGAGCTGCTGAGGACGAGTGTGAGAGTCGATCATCACCTTTGATTGGTTATTGGAGCGGGCGACATCACTTCCTCTCACTTCTTTCTCTCCTGAAAAGAGTTTCTGTTTCGAGTTTCTGTAAATCCTCGCCGCCGTCTCACTCCTCGCTGATGCCGTGCTCCCACGCCACTTTCGCCTGCTCATCCTTGGTCGCTGCGATTATGGGCTGGGAGATCTTGCGCGGCATGGGCCGGGGCGCGGGCGGAGGGGGGGCGGACTGGGTGTTCAGGAGGTCTTCCTCGGGGATGCAGCCCTCTCTGAGGTAGGGTTTGGGGGGCAGGGCTGGGGGCGGCTCGTGGAGGTGGTACAGAGGCGGGTGGTGGGGGATGTAGTGCGGGTGGAAGTGGTGGTGGTGGTAGTACTGGTGCTGGGGGTGCGGCAGCCCGTCCTGCTGCTGCGGGGCTCCAGCAGGGGCCGAACCCGGAGCCTGGGGTTGGGTTTGGCCCCCCGCCGGGGCGACGCCTCCCGGGGCGGAGTGGCTGCGGCAGGGCGGGGCTTTGCCTCCATCCAGGACTTCAGGCTCGGAGACGCTGTACCTGACGGGCTGGTAAGGCGAGTCCAGGTCTTCCTGGTCGGTGGTCCAGGCCTGGCTGCTGGGGACGGACTCCAGGGTATCGGTGCGGCTGGCGGGGGGGTCGGAGGAGGAGGCGGGGCCGCCGAAGTTACTCTCACTGAGGGAGGAGACTCCGGAGCTGGCGCTGCCCGACAAGGTGGAGTTACTGCCATCCAGGATGGACTGAGGACTGGTGGGCGAGGCAGGTATAGGGTGCAGAGGAGACTGGAGACGGAGACAGAGAGAGAGAGAGACAAAGAGACAGAGACAGAGAGAGACAGAGAAAAGAGTGAAGGACAGAGGAGGAAACAGAGGGAGGGACAGCGTTAAAGGGACAGGCAGAGTTCGGTCAGCGTCTCAGGTGACTGAATGCAGGTGAGTGATGCTGAATGTGGGCGGAGCCTGCTGGGACTTTGATTGACAGTTCCTGCACCTTTAATAACACCTTTCCTATTTCTGATGAGCAGTTTAGCTGCTCGAACCAAGCTGATGGTGGAAAGCTCGCTCCATCAGACGTTCAGGTTTCTATCTAAACTTTGACAGCTCGCGGATCAAACGCAGATCACAGAGCTCCTGTGAGGAATCACTGAATGAATAAAGGCAACAGGATGAACTGAATGCGTTTTTCGTGGTGTTTAGGAATCAAAATGACAACTGGATGTTAGAGAAATACATGAGGAGTAAAAACTAAATAATCCTGAAAAAAAGGACAGAAAACGGGACAAAAATGAGAAAAGGAGAGGAGGGGATCTGACGCAGGGTGTCTGCAGGGATCAGACACTTAATATTAATATTTATTTAGGAACTTTTCAAGATAATTTTAACCAAATTTAAGACTTTTTAATGATTGCATAAAGATAAGTAGCATATGTAGAGCAGAAGCAGGTTTTCTGTAGGAATGTGGTTCCAGGAATCAGTTAGATAAATCAGAATTTACCAGTTTAACAGGTAAAGTGAATTATTAGATTAACTGTATGTTTCAAGATCTGAAATAGAGATAATGTGGACTTTCATACAGAAGAGCTTGACTCTACCTGACAAAGACAGAAATGTTTTGGGGCCAAGACTTTAATTTTAAGATGTTTTTAATGGCTTTTAAGTCCTGCTATTTATAAAATTAACCTGAAGACAATCTAAGACTTCGGGGGCCTGCAGACACCCTGCTGCTGTGAAAATCAGACATTACAGACAAGAGGGAGAATTTCTTTGCTGATTTCCTGTTGATGTGTTTGAGAAACACCCTCAAATGTGACAGATTATGTTCAACTCAGAGATGACGTTTGGAAACTCAGCTGTGTTTTGTATCAGAGCATAAAAAATAACGAGAGAACGTTTTATGAAAAGCTCACAGGGACAAACCGATTTCAATGACTTTCTCTCTTAATCAAAGTCGTCCAGCTGTAAATGCACTGCAGACTCACACAGTTATTTTTGTCCTGAAAGTTTTTTGTGATTTATTTCAAAATAAAAAAATCCCCTTCAAAACACAAAAAAATAACTTTCAGTAAATTCAGCACGTGTTGCAGAGACGAGGTGAAACCGTGTGAAGACAGACACACAAAGAAATGCACTCTGACAGTAAGGTGCATTTCTCAGGGAGTGCAGACTGACAGACGGACAGACAATCATCCAGACCAACAGCAGGACAGAGGAGCAGGCGGAGGAAGAGGAGGAGGAGGAGGAGGAGAAGGGTACCTTTCTTAAGGAGCGCGCAGGGAGAGCTGGAGGGAGGTCGCTGACCTGGTGGTGGAAAGCATCAAAGTGCATCGACAGGTGTTGTCCTACAGGGAGAGACACAGCAGGACTGACTGAGAGAGATGCACACACACAACTCAGACTGAAGAGGAGCAGGAGGAGGAGAGGAGGAGGAGGAGGAGGAGTTAAAGGAGGAGGAGGAGGAGATGATGAGGAGGAGGAGGAGGAGGAGGAGGAGGAGTTAAAGGAGGAGGAGAGGAGGAGGAGGAGGAGGAGTTAAAGGAGGAGGAGAGGAGGAGGTGAGGAGTGAGAGGTGGGAGAAGAATGGTGAGAAGGAAGAGGACAGAAAGAAGGGAGGAGAAAGGGGAAAGAGGGAGGTAGAAGTGGGGCAGGTGCAGAGAGGAGGTGGAAGAGGAGGAGGAGAAAGAGAGGAGGAGAGGAGTGGAAGGTGGGAGAAGAAGAAGGAGGTGAAGGAGTGTGAGGAGGAGGTGGAGGAGTGTGAGGAGGAGGTGGAGGAGTGTGAGGAGGAGTGTGAGGAGGAGGTGGAGGAGTGTGAGGAGGAGGTGGAGGAGTGTGAGGAGGAGTGGGAGGAGGGGGGTGAGGAGGAGGTGGAGGAGTGTGAGGAGGAGGTGGAGGAGGTGGAGGAGTGTGAGGAGGAGGTGGAGGAGTGTGAGGAGGAGGTGGAGGAGTGTGAGGAGGAGTGTGAGGAGGAGGTGGAGGAGGTGGAGGAGTGTGAGGAGGAGGTGGAGGTCTTTCAAACAGCCTGTTAAAACTCTTTTAAAGAATCAGTGTTTAGTTTGTCCTCTCTGGGCTACTGTAGAAACACGGCTGTGCAACATGGTGATCTTTGAGGACGAGGACGAGGACGAGGACGAGGACGAGGACGAGGACGAGGACGAGGACGAGGACCTGCTCCCTGTGTGGATTTAAATGTCTCATTCTGCTGCCTCCTCACAAATCAGCTGTCATTAGAAACGGTTCCTCGTTTATTCAGAGATTTTGTTTTTGTGATCACAAAGTTTTCACTGATCTGTGCAGCAGGAACGAGTCCTCAAACCCGAAAAAAAGTTTAAACCGAAGAACTCCCGATTCTCTCGTCCTAAAGCCTGAAATAACGTCTGCGGTGAAAACAAGCTGAGGAGACGTTCACGTTTTCTTCTACAGCAAAAACACATAATTAAATAATAAACTAACAAAAACACAACAGACAGACCCAGCTGGAGCACAAACACAATAACACAATACACAAAACCAAATACACACACGCACACACGCCGTCTGATACACACAAATCCTAAAAACACTTATTACACACACACACACACACAGACACACACACACACACAGACACACACAGACACAGACACACAAACACACACACAGACACACACATACAGACACAGACAAACACAGACACACATACACAAACACACACACAGACACAGACACACACACAGACACACACACACACACACACACACACACACACACACACACACACACACACAGACACACATACACACAGACACAGACACACACACACACACACACACACACACACTGAGGTCGAGCACAATTAAGACATAAAGAATCAACAAGCAAACAAATAACAGAGATATGAAACATAATCAGACAAAAGGAGGAGAACAGCAGCATACGTACCATGAGGGAGGTTACGTGGAGGAACAGGAGGCGCCATGACGCTGCCGACATGAGCAGAGAGGAAGGGGAGGGCTTCTCTCGTCCCGCTGTCCAAACTCCAACTACTGGGAGTGGTGAGGACTGGAGGAGAGGAGGAGAGGAGAGAGGAGGAGAGGAGAGGAGGAGAGGAGAGAGAGGAGGAGAGGAGAGAGGAGGAGAGGAGAGGAGAGGAGGGGAGAGGAGGGGAGAGGAGGGGAGAGGAGGGGAGAGAGGAGGAGAGGAGCGGAGAGGAGTGGAGAGGGGAGGAGAGAGGAGGAGAGGAGAGAGGAAGAGAGGAGAGAGGAGGAGAGGAGAGAGGAGGAGAGGAGAGGAGAGGAGGGGAGAGAGGAGGAGAGGAGAGAGGAGAGAGAGGAGAGGAGAGGAGAGGAGAGGAGTGGAGAGGGGAGGAGAGAGGAGGAGAGGAGAGAGGAAGAGAGGAGAGAGGAGGGGAGAGGAGAGGAGAGAGGAGGGGAGAGGAGGGGAGAGGAGAGGAGAGAGGAGGGGAGAGGAGGGGAGGAGAGAGGAGAGACATAAACACATGATCTTGCTCCCTCTGTTGTCTGACTCTGATTATACAAAAGTTAGTTCTGACAAATCAATCTGATCGATCGGTTTATGAGTGCTGATATGAAGTACAACGTCACCGGGACTTTAAACTCTGCACGTAATTAGACACAGACGTCCAAGGATGTGCAGTGACACACTAACTGTAGCCTGAGACACACACACACACACACACACACACACACACACACACACACACACACACACACACACACACGTTGGAGCGACTTCCTGTCTGATCAAACTAACTCATCTGAATCACACAAAGTGTAACGAAGTGTTAACAGACTCTGACTCCACTGAAAACACGGAGATAAATAATCGTGGTACGAAGCAGCTGCTCGAAGAACACGAAGACCGAGCTAACACAGATTAGCGAGCAGCGTGCAGGAAAATGTTTATGTGTTGCTAGGCAACAACTGTCACTTCCAACTGTTTGTGTGGGCGGAGTCAAAAAAATCATGACACAAATAAACAAATCATAATCCGCTCATAACTGCTCACTAATAAAAGACGCCAGTTGAACCGTTGTATAAAAGCAATATCACACTCGAGGTCGTGCTGTTGGACTGTATATCGTCACGGCTTCGTGCCTGCGACCGAATCGCAGCCGAGATGAGATACAGAACGACATCGCTCACTGTGATATTACGCGAGATAACGCGTGTGCGAGCTCACCTTTCTCGGCCACAGAGAGGTTGGGGTCGCTGCAGGGTTTACACGGACCAATCACCTGATGGAACAACGCTCGCTGGAGGTTCGTTGGCTGAGGAGAAAGACAAACATCAGCGGTTATGTTTCTCCGTGTTCACGTGGTCGTCGTGACGTCACAGAGCCTCAGTGCTGCCGTTTTTGTGACCGGTCAGAACTGATGGTTTATGGTTTAGACTTGAATGACAAACACGTCAGTGCAGAACCGGGTCATGTGACCTACATACAGCTCCTGTTCGAACGGTCAAATCATCGTTTATCACCATCGACGGCGGACATCACAATTCATACGAACACATTTCAAAACCTGAGAGCTTCTTCATTCAGTCACCTCCTGCCCTCCGTACCTGCCCGTTCTCGGTGATGTTGGTGTACATGGCGCTGCTCGGCCTCTCTCTGTGCGGCGGCAGCAGCATCAGCATCTCTCTGTTGTGTCTGTATTTGTCCGGCAGAGAAGGAGAGCCGACTGCACGCGGACAACAGGAAAAAATAATATAATGATAACAAGGAAATACAGGAGATACAAACACTAAAATACTGATAAAAGAGAAACTCTGTGTGACCTGTGACTCTACTGACAGCCAATCATCTGAGCCGCTTACCTCTGATGGTGGAGGGGGCGGAGTTTATCATCTGCGAGGGCGCTGAGTGGGTGGAGCTAAGACTAGAGGAGGAGGGGCTTGCCTGTGGTCAGAAAGTTGAAATGGTTAATAAAAACAAACTACAATATTTACGTCACACAATACTGCAGCAGCAGGAGAGCAGAGAGGATATTTATAAAAGAAAAATGAGAATCTTTCCAACAGCTGTGATAAAAACAGATGTTTTCATGAATGTTACACGTAAAGAGGTGTTTCACCAAAATAAAAAAGCTCCTCGCATGAAACCAGGTTGTCTATTTCCGCGGTACGGGGCCCACTGGGCACGTGCACTCTGATGGCGGCCGAGCAGCTAACCTCAAACAGACGGCTGACTTCTGTTTTACATCTCTGCTCATTTTTATGGGGATAAAATTATTTAGTGTTGCAGCTCCTCTAAACTTCCTGAGTGTTATCACATTAATGGACCAAATCTTGATAGTTAAGCAAGTAATAATAAATAATAATTAAATAATAATAAATACATTAAATCTAATGAGATCCAGTGCAGCTGTGTAAAAAAAAGCGCTGAATTCAGATTTTGGCGTCTATGTAAAAATGGTTTCAAAGCGTGACGCTGTTCTGGAGGCTCGATTCACACAGTTCATGGATTCATCACTTCCTGCGCTCCATCTCGGTCCTGCAAACGTCATTGCAAATAAGTTAATAAAGTTTTATTGTGCGTTTTTCACTGACCTGCATGCGGTAGAAGTCCTCGGCGTGCTCCACCACCATCCCATCAGTGAGGATCAGCAGGCTGCCCACGTTTCCTGCCTCACTGGAGGTGTGAGAGGAGAGAGAGGAGGAGGAGTTTCGCACTGGAGTCAAAACGGCTATGGAGCTGAGAGGAGGGAGAGGAGGAGGGAGAAAGAGGAGAGAGGGAGGGGAGGGAGGAGAGAGAGAGGGGAGGAGGGAGAGGAGGAGAGAGGGAGAAGTAGAGGGAGAGAAGGAGGAAAGAGAGGGGCAGAGGCAAAGGGAGGGGAGGAGGAGGGGAGAAAAGGGCGGCGCGAGGAGCCATGCAGAGTGCAACCGAAAGCAAGAAACAACCAAAACATGCATGAGGAGGTTCAGCGGGGACGAGAGCGATGCGGGAGTTTGTGTTGTGACCACGAAGGAAGCAAAAGAAACAGAAGAAGAAGAGACGGAGGAAGACAGAGAGAGAGAAGAGAAATGGTAGAAGTTCAGACAGTGAGATGAGTGCAGCTGAAACACGGATGCAGCCAGAAAAGTGGCAGATTATTAATGAGACTCAGTGAGCAGCGTCGTGATGAAGAGCACGGTGAGAGGAAGATGTGTCCCGGACCCGGAACATTTCTTTCCCTGCCCCAGTTGCGAAGCATTTTTTTCCAAACATATAAGATTCAAACTCTGTTTAAACATAATTTCAGCATCCCCAGAGATGTGTTCAAGGACTGCTGGATATTTCAAAATGCAAGTTACTTCTATTTTTACAGTTTCTGGCTGTGATAAACAGTGTTATTTTGGCAACTTTAAAAGAAAACATGCATTTCAAACCAGTTTTTTTAAAAACTGTATTTGATATTAAAAAAAATTTTTTTTGGAAAGTTAACATGCTTTCCATTTTCCATTTTTAGAACAAATTTTAAAGAAAAAAAAATCTTTTTTTTTTTAATATTTTTTTCTCATTTCTAAAACAATTTAAAGGATTGAAGAATTGTAGAAAAAAATCAAAGGAGAAAAATCACAGAAAAGAAAAAAAATTGTTTTTTAACCAAATTTTTTTAATTTTTTTTTTTTTTTACATTTTTTAAATAGAATTCTCAAAACAAATTAAAGAGTTAATGAGAAAAAAATGCTTTAAAGTTTTAAAGAAAGAAAAATGCTTAAAATGAAGGAAGACAGCCATATAAGGTTGTATACTCCTCCCCTGAAACCAACAGTGCTTAAAATGATTTGACATACCTGATGGGAATAAACAAAAAGAGAGACAGAACATGGGGAGAAAATAAAGAAACTTTCCTAATGAACAAAAAACAAAAACAACCAAAACTACACATTTCATCTACTTCTCCTTGAAATTCCCTGACTTTTCCAGGTGTTCCATGACCGTGGGAACCCTGAGAGTAATGAGGATGTGATGTCAGAGTCGGGGTGAAGAGGATGAGGGAAACGTGTGTGTTGCTGACCTGTGTCTGTGCATGAGTTTGAAGCTCTCGGGGCTCATGGGGCCGTGCGAGGCCAGGATCCCTCTGCTCGCTCCTGATCCGGCTTTGTCTAAACCCGGCAGGCCCTGCAACGCCACGTAGAAACACTGCTCTGAATATTCACACTGCACGTTTCTGCGCGCGTCAGTGGCAAAATTCAACACAAAGCGCTGTGCAGACACACTCACACTGTCGGATTAATTAGGACCTAAAAGGGTGAAATGTTCAAAGTTGAGAAAGTTCAGATTCTGAGCGGAGACACGTTTCTCTGAGCTGGAAGCAAAATAAAACCCTCTTTGAAGAAGCTACTAATTAGCTTCCGTCACTGTGATCGTCCTCCCTTCCAGCATGTTTACAAAAGAAAAATCCTCCTTTAGACTCCACATTGTTTAAGTTTTTTTAATCATATTTTGGCTCATGAGGAGCTCACAAAAATCATTTCTCAACAACATTTGTGCGTCTCTTTATTCCCCTCCCCCAAGCTTAAAGGCTAACTTTTTCAGCCGGGACCCTGTTTTCTTTTGTTTTTGTGTCAAAACAAAAAATGAAAAATCGCTCCAGTATTGCGAGAGAGAATAAAGCAGGATGCAATGTAACCATTTGGGGAAATCATAAGTTCGGCGATGGGGATTTTTGGGCTGTTTCTGCTTGAACATGAAGGATCTTACTCTTTAACAAAAGTCTATCTTTGATGGGATCATTTCCAATAATGGTGTCAGTCTGAGCCTGTCAGTGACAAAAACAAGCTATTTTTGTAGATTCAAACTGATGGTGAATAATAAAAGTGTGGTTTCATCACAGCCTGTTTCGTAGTTTCCAGCTGCAGCGCTCCAACTTCACACTGAAATCATTTCCAGAATAGTTGTTCCAATGAGTCAGGTAGACGCAAAAACGTGGTAGAACAGGATCAAAGTTTTTAAAAAGAAACATGAGTTTTATAAAGTGAAAAAATGCTGTTTAACGTTTTGCTGCACTCACGTGGCAGAGGCTGCTCCTCATCATCTGGAACTGATCTATCAGCTTCTTGTGCAGGGGACGCATTTCTGGGTGCACCAGCTTCTCGTGCACGGCCAGACCGACTCCCAGGATGTGAACCTGAGGCAAAATCACAAAACATGATTGGACAGACTTTCTATTGTGCAGACTGAGATGTCTGGATGTTAATCTTTTCACACTCCTGAGCCTCTGAAGAATCTCCTGAACTCATATTTGTTGTTTTGGTGACTTTTCCAAAAATGCCACCATCAGGCCACAAGTTTGTACACGTGCACATTTTTGCTTCGTTTCCTCAGAAAGTGTAAACGTGTTTTTTAATAAAAACATTAAAGTTTTCTCCTCTGCTTTGAGCATCACAGAGCATCCGTCTATCTTTAGACCCTCACAGCAGATTAGAGAAAACTCCCAAAAATCCCTTTAACCGGGAGAAAAATGGTCGAAAACTCAGGATGATCAACTGAGGAGGGATTCGTCTTCGAGGACGGACAGATGTCGTGTGTTCAGATCAGATCAATATTTTGGCGCCAAAATCCGTCTTGTAATTGATCATGTTTGGCAGTTTAAGTCTCACCTGCTCCTGCATCAGGTCTTTGAGCTGCGTGATCTTCTCCGTGTCCTCAGGGTGGCTGGTGATGTACTCCTTATCAAAGAAAGCCTGGTGACAAAAACGAAAGAGACACGAACAAAACAAACTACTGTGTAAACCAAAATAACAAAGTAAAGTGTATCTGGTGTTTAACCCTTTGAAACCTTGGCGGACATCATTCTTTGTGTGCTGCTCCCCGTTTGAATTCTTTCAAAAAAGATGTGGAAAAAGGCAGCGGACGACTTGACAAGAAACGTCCCACAAATTGCACAAAACATCCAGAACTATAATTTTAATCATAAAAATTATGCATCTAAAATTATTTTGCAGAATTATTACAATTTTTATGAAGTTTTTTTCCAGGTCATTTCCCTCTTTTCTTTTCTTTTCCTGTTTGTTCCGTTATTGTTTGGGAAAGTGGGTTTTTATTGATTTCTGTTGTGTTTTTTTACTTTTCACCAGGGCTGAGTATTGTGAAGAACCTCACAATGCAAATTCGATTCTTTGGGTCACGATTCAATTCGATATTAATCCAGTTGCTTCGATATCGATTCAGTGTGTGTAGATGTCAGAAACACCCAGTAATTAATTCAAATACCTTGTGATATGTGTTCAATAAAGCGTGCATTATCAGAACTGACTCAGAACAAACTGACACCAAAACTTAATTTAACATCACATTATTCTTTATTAATCAAATTAAACATTTAAAGTACAGAAAAGTGCACAAACGTCAACTTAATAGTAATTTAATGGAAAAAAGTAAAAAGCACGTCTTGTCCTTAAGTTTGAGTTGAAATGTAAACAAAGGCACACTGTGCTTATTATTATTTTTTTTAAGTGCAACTATAATTAGGCTTAACGTGCTTTGTTTTGGATAACACAATAACTCATACTGAATGCTGGACATAATAAAGACCAGTGAGACCTTTAACTTATTATCACAAACACGAAGCATGTCTTGGTGTTTATTTAAACACTAAAACAACATTATTGTCTTCTTGTTCTTCCTGCGGCTCCAGCTCCTCGGCTGCCTCGTGGTCGCTGCATTTACTGGTCCACTCTGCTAAAAAAGTAAATGTATCATATAAATACAGCATAGTTTTATAATACAAAAGTTATATTCACTAAGCCAACACAACCGATATATATACTGTATATATGTGTGTGTGTGTCTGTGTGTGCGCGCACACTCATTTTTTTCAGTATTTTTGCATTTAAACTTACAGTTTTTATCATTTCTGATCTGGATTCCTCGGTGACTTGACGAGTAAAGGTCTCCACAGGTCCACATTTCTTGAAATAATAAAAATAACTTTATGTATATAGCACCTTTAAAAACAGTTTTTTACAAAGTGCTTTGACAGACAAAGTAAAGGCGGGAATAACACAGCCAAACAGAGAAAGCAAAAAGGCCAGAAGAATATACGTATACAAACGTCAACAGGAATAAAGCAAATTTTTTGAAAATATAAAAACAAATGCAATAAAAGACATAAAAAACGAGGTAATCTAACAAGACGATATCACATCAGAGTGAATAAAATAAAGATAGAATGATAAAATCAGATAAATAAGAGACAGATGAACAAGCAGGTAAATTTAAACGTGGCTAGATGGTATAAATAAAATAAAACAATAAATAAATAAGATTTAAAAGATGTCACTGATTCTGCGCACCTTAATTAATTTACACTACATTACTAATCTGTTTTTCCAGATCATTAAATTCTTTTATAAAACTACATACGTTTGTACATTTATTTCTACATACAGCAGACTTAGTTTACAGTAAAACATGTAAAAAAAAACAAAAACAAGCCTTACACAATGATGCAGAACCGTAAGTGTACTTACCTGACTGGAGATTATCGCGCGCAGCAGGGGGGCAAGTTGCACCTCCTGCAGGAGTCAGGAGTCAGGCTGCACCTCCTGCAGGAGTCTTGCTTGAAGGAGCCTGACTGTAGTTTGCAGACCACACGTTTGTTTACCTGCATTTGATCCACAGCTTTAGCGTTAGCGTTAGCGTTAGCTTCAGTTACGGGCTGCAGAACACCTGCGTGGTTTTGGCGCAAACGGTTGCGCAGGTTCGTCGTGTTGTTGCGGTGTTTTAACACTGACTCGCGAGGCTCACACGCGGCGTGACGACTGTCGACTTCAGGTATCCAAACGCCGGCTTTGATTGCTGTCAGCGCTAATTTTAACACGCTGCGATCTCGCGCCATTTTCATGAATAAACAACAGACGTTGTTCGGGGTCAAGCGGGGCCTCTGAACAACGTCACCACACTCACAGCGCCCCCACAGGAGCGGGGCGGCATTACAACGCAAATACTCGACGACTGGATTTTATGAATCGATATTGAATTGGGAAAAATATATATTGCGATGCATGGGTGAATCGATATAATTATATTTTTTACCCAGCCCTACTTTTCACTATTTCTTGCTAATTTCAGTGTGATTTCTTCCTAAATTACTCATTTCCTTCCTCCCATGATTTTGACAGAAATGACGTATTTTGCCCAGGTTTCAAAGGGTTAAGACTACGATTATCACAAATAAATACAAAATAATAAAACTTATACAAAACAGATATTCTCTCAACCAGTAAAGGCATATAATAGGAACATGCTACATACCACAAAAAATAACCCAAGTAAACATTTGAAAAGACTTCTGATAAAGGTTTTATTATCTATGCAAACTGGACAAAAATAAAGGACCTGCTTTAAAGACCCATCTAAAGTTTCAAGGATTTACTATCACAGGTTTTACACAGGTTCAAATGACCCCCATCAAAATGTTTAACAGTTGGTGTAATGGTTTTTGTCTGACCTCTTGGTATCGGGCGATGCCTCCGTTAACAGCGGCGTCGATGACTCCGTTCAGCGTCATGCTGAGCAGGTTGATGTTGCCGTGCAGCTGCTTGTGTTGGTACTGGCTGATCAGCGTCCGCAGCTCCTGGTTCTTATTCTCCACCACAGAGAGGGCGTTTTCCAACGGACTCACCTCCACCTGAGTGGCGGGCGCAGAAAAAGAGAGGAAACGGTGATCATACATGTGTATTATTTGGTTTATCTACCTTTGAACGTGAAGATAATTTATTCACTCACCAGCTCTCTTTTCTCCACCTCGAACCAGCGGGAGATCCCAGGCAGAGGGTGAGTGAGGATCAGGGTCGTCCTCTCGATCCAAAGACTCTGAAAACACACGAGACAACACGCAGAGAGACAAACTGTCCTGAATCCACCAGGCGACACTTTGTCCTCAACATCATCCGCATTTTAACATCATTTAGCCCTAGGGTCTGTTTGGCACATTTTACACATTTTTCATTCTTCATGTCTTGATAATTTTGTCTGTGTTCATGCGTATGGCATACATTTCAGCCATATTGTGTATTTGAGTGTAATCAGTGAATTTGCAGCTCAGCTCCTACAATAAGTCTAAAATACACTGTGGAAACTAAATAGTTACATTCAGACTGTTCAGGTCCAAAAATGCTCCATTGAAACCCATTCAAACTGACATTTTTGATCCCACAGCCATCAGAGCAGAAAAACAGGACTTGTATTATTTCTGGGTGTCATTCTGGGCTTTTGACTCTGAATTTGTCATTTTGACTATTTTCCACCTGATGAGGTCATTTTGACCATATTTGGCATATGGAGGAAATACATGCTATTTCCACTAGGTGACCTGTCACAGTCAATGTAGCTGCTGATCACTGACATATCCCAGACTGTCAGCAGCTACACTCACACACTGACATATCCCAGACTGTCAGCAGCTACACTCACACACTGACATATCCCAGACTGTCAGCAGCTACACTCACACACTGACATATCCCAGACTGTCAGCAGCTACACTCACACACTGACATATCCCAGACTGTCAGCAGCTACACTCACACACTGACATATCCCAGACTGTCAGCAGCTACACTCACACACTGACATATCCCAGACTGTCAGCAGCTACACTCACACACTGACATATCCCAGACTGTCATCGTAAAAAAACTACTTTGCATGTAGTATATTGAAAATATTTCATTTCTTTGTTTGTTTGTTTCTTCTTCTAAAAAACAAAGTGGCATCATGACAAAACTCCGACATTTAAAAGGCCAAAATTCTGAAAACTTTTCCTCCTCGCTCACCTTGAACTCATTATCTCTGTCTTTCGGTCCTTTGTGGAACGGGCGGTCATATCGAAATCGCCGCACGTTGTTGACGCGGTAGAAGCTCTTGATGCGGTCGGGGACTCTGTCCATCTGGAGCACGCTGACGCTGTCCGGTACCGGCGTTACAGCGTAGATCTGCAGGTCTGAGCCGAGGAGGAGGTCAAAGAAATACAATGGAGTTTGCAGACTTTGCTGCCTTTATGACCCTAAAAACAAACGTAGTGTTAACACGTGATGAAAACAGAATGGCTGTAAGAAATGTGAAAAATGTTGGCTGTAATATTTCTAGTGAATATTACAGAAGAATTTCCATGATAATCAATAATTCGTTCAGTTACAGAGATGCAGACAAACACGCAGCATCTTATTGCTTGTCTGAAGGATACACTGTGCGTCACACTGCAGAATGGCCTCATCAGGCTGATTGGGGTGCTGCATCGCAATGGCTTGTGGGAATTCTCCCAGCATCCTTTGCTGGAAGGCCTCTAGCCTTTCATAGTCATGACCGCGGCACACGAACTCTTTGTTCTGGTCAAAACAGAGGAAAAGAAATTCAAGTTTAAAAGCAAAAATGCAATATTTAGCTCTTTCGTTTTTGGGAACGAGTTAGCTTGTAATCCATGTTTAATGCTTTTTTCTGATTTATTTATGGCAAATTAAACATTTTTGACTGTGAGCTTTTAGAAGAAACTAAAACTGCAAAACAAATCTGTTTGAACTCACTCTGAGGAAGAAGGGGAACTTCCTGCCGTAGAATCCGACCCTGAAGAACTCCGGCTCCAAACGCTGCTGCTCCATTATGTTGTCGTAATACGCTGCTTCCATTTTCTACACACACGCACGCGCACACACATGCACACACACACACACACACACACACATGCACACACACACACAAACACACGCGCACAGAGATGATAATGATGAAGTAATTATTAATTAAAATTTCAACAACATAAACTTGTGTTTTACTTGTTTTAAATCAAGGCTTAAGACTTTGCTGTTTGTTGTTTTAATTTATTAAATCAAATATTTATTCATTTATTACGCTGTAACTTTTATTTTTGTATTTTATATCTTTTAAATAATTTTAATAAGTTTAAGACTTAAGAACTTAACTCTAAGAACTTAAATGTTCTTTTATGACGTGTTTCTTTTGTACTGTCTCGATGCTTTTAATGTTTTAAGTCGAGTACTTTGAGTTGCTTTGTTGCTGAAATGTGATAATCATAACATAACATAAAATAAACGTAACCGACCTTGTGTTATAATACACAAACAGTACGATACAGAACTATCGTTCTGCTACCAATGCCACTGAGGGACAAATAAAGACTAAAACCATCTTCATTCCTCATCACTCTTTGACGAAGTTTCGTACATGATCTGAAATTTATAGGATACAATACGATACGATACGATACGATACGATACGATACTGATAATGAAAATGGAAATGATACGTGTAGTGATACGATGACATGCGATACATTAATATAAGATAATCTGTCCTTCGTCCTTCAACAGGGAAATTTGCATTATTAAAGCAGCAAAGGGATATCAAAGTAAGGCATGTACAAGACAAATAAACAAAAGAACAAAATAAACTGTATAAACAAGACGCAAAACTCAACGGTTAAAAAAATGTTCACACCAATTGCACGTTGTGATAAACTGCAGGTTATCACGTATGAAACCTCATCAATGAGTTTGACAGAGTCGACACACACGACGTCTCACAGGTGAACTGATGTGTTTGTGGTTTCTGAGTGACCGATTTCACAGTGTGTCGGTGTGTTTCGTGTCGTGCAGCTCACCCGAATCCAGCTGAGACTCTGGTAGTCGTACAGTGACTCATACTGGAAGGCCAGCTCCCGGCACAGAGGGATCCCGTACTCCCAGCACTGAGGACACACACAAACACACACACACCTCTGTAGTGGGAAGAAGCAAAAACTTCGCAGTGTTGACTTATTCAACAAGAATCCTTCCCTAAATGTCGTTGAAGTAATGAACATGAATAATATGAATATGAATATTTTATGTCATAATCATGAGAGACATTTCATTTGTCACTTTTTTTCTTAAATTTTACCCTGAATAACACCAGAGAAACAACATGGATGACTTAATAAAAATAATAATAATAATAAACAAAAAAAACAACTTTAAAGCGTAATCCTTTGTTATTTCACATTATGATCAATCCTTAATTATTTTACACTATAATCTGTAATCTTTTCACATTTTACAGCTTTTAAAAACTCAGCAGAGCGACAGAATCCATTCCATAAAATGACTTCCAAAACTGAAATACATCTATATTTTACATTCATTCTCACTTCACAGTTCTCAAATTAAAATTTCCTTCTCTCAATTAAAAAAAAGAAAATTCAATATAGACCGAAAGGCTTTTGTTTACAACTCGGAAAAGTATTTTAAATTTTTATAAGGGCAATGTCTGCAAATATTGAAGTGTAGGATCTTACAAAAAATATTTGTGAATTCATAATAGCCAGCTTTATGCATTATCCTATGAGCTCTTTTATTTATTTCTTATTTATATACAGAGTCTAGATTTGTTTTACATGCACTTCTCAAAATTTCTGCACAGTGAGACATAAATGACATTACAAGTTAGCAGAATACACCAATAGTACGATACAGAATTATTAAATCAGTGTGGATCGAAAAATAAAGAGCATTCAGGGCGCTGAGTAGCTCAGCTGGTAGAGTGCGTGCCCAAAATTCAGAGGCGATGTGTCGTCATTAAAGTGACCAACGGTTCGAGCCCGACCGACGAACATTTACTGTGTGTCATCCTCACTCTGTGTCATCCCTTTTTTCTGTAATCTCAAGCTGCACCATCAAATAAAGGCCATAAAAGCCCCCAAAATACAGTTATAACAATGTGTGTGTGTGTGCGTGTGTGTGTGTGTGTGTGTGTGTGTGTGACTCCTCACCTTCCCCTTGTTGAAGTAGTGAATAACTTTGCGGCAGAGCCCCTCCTTGCGATGCCACTCTGTCTGAGCGGGATAATGCAGGAACTCTTTGAGAGGCCGCTCGTCCCAGTGCAGCAGCTCCCAGTACAGCAGCAGAGTGAACGCCGCCTCTGTGGACACGCCGGAGACACCCAGCACTCAAACATCCTGTACGGCTGATTTTGAACTTGATTGTGAAAGCCATTAAATTTCTAGCTTTTAATCAGAATCAGAATCCAGTTTTATTGCCAAGTACACTTACACAGGGAATTTAAATTTAAATAGAAAAACACATTGGATAAAAATATAGAAGCAAGTTACAAACATGAAATGAAAAAATAGATTATAAAGAAAACAAAATGTGTTTATTTTGAAACAGAAGCAGGAAGTTGTGAGTTAATAACACATATATATATTTTTTTACATCTGTGGTGGATGAAAACATTAAAACTGACATGTTGGACATGATTTTTGCTGAGTACTGCGCACCTCACATTAAAAAAAAATTCAACAGTTTCTTGAGGCGCACAGCGCTGCTCATGCAGTTTTCAGTAAGATAGATACTCTTTTGATAATTATATTAACATCTTTTACTACAATTTCAAAGTCTTCATCTGTCACAGACATGAAGAAACAAAAATATCTACAACTTTTCTGTTTCTAAATTTAAGCTCTCTGACGACGTTTCTGTCAGCAGAATCCCTTCATTTGTTCACACGTTTTATTGTGAAATATTTGCAGGATTGTGTTGTTGACAATTGTCATGTGTGCCGATCACACATGCAGTCTGGCCAGGGTGTTACGAACGGTGTGTGTGTGTGTGTGTGTGTGTGTGTGTGTGTTGTACCGGTGTAGTTCTCCGCCTGCAGATGCATGTCACACAGTTTGTGGATGTAGCGGATGTACATCTCCTCCTTGTTGATCTCCGACTTGTAGAAATTCTGACAAGATACAAAAAACACAAGTTCATTCATAAAACTTCTCTATCAAAGATCGACCTCTAAATCTTCAGATCTTCAGCACAAACGTACACACTAAACACAAAAAGTGTTTCTCAATAATAATAATAATAATGATAATAATAATAATAATAATAATAATGACTTTATTTATATAGCACTTTAAAAAGAGTTTATGAAATGCTTTTACAAACAGGCAGAGCAGAGAAAGACAAGATTCTCGCAGCTGTAACATAACAGTGAGAGCCAAACAATAATGCTGAAGTAACACCAGACAACACTAAAAGTACAATTAAACAAGAGCGAGACAATTACAAAACAAGCAGCATACACAGAAATACCAGTACCAATGTACCAATTAAACAAAATCCACAATCCAGACAGAATAAAAGAATAAAATTAAAAGACAAACTAAAATAGATAACATGAAAATTAGTCTATAAAACAGGTTTTAAGTGATTTAAAAGTAAAGTGTAACTAAACTAAAATTCTACTGGGAAATCAGGAGGTTTGTGATGAAGTTATAAATGTGACATGAGTCTCACCAGGAGGTTTACAGTGCAGCCAATCTTCTTGTTCTCCGTCTCATCTCCCTTCATGCAGTCCCTGAGGACAACATCAAACTATTTAATAAAAAACAACTTAACAATAAAACGCTTGTGTCCTCCTCTCACAATGAGCCTCTGTTCTACGGATCGCAGTATGTTTCTGCAGTCTTCTGTCTATAGCTGAAACCAAACTGGTGTCTCATGCAGTGCTGGAGGTTTAGCGCCTCTATTGTAATAATATTTATCAACAACAGCGAATCCCACGAGTCGCCATGTCAAAGCCTCATGGGAGCTGTAGTTGGTAATTGTTGACAAAAGAACTGTTTTATCTTTTTGTTGTCCACAACAACAAAAATTTCAAAGTTTGTTGCACCAAACTCTGTCCCTGTGCATACACACCTTTCGGAGTTTTTTTTTTTTTTGTTACAAAGTCAGTTTACTTTCTTTTTTTTGGAAACCTGATTTTCTGTTCTTGCAGAGAGACATGTTGGTACACGTACATGTTGGTGCTCCAGCAGAATAAATGACCACCACCTCCTCTCCCCCCTGCACCTTTCAGGGGGGAGAGGAGCCTTACAGATCTGCCACTGCTGCTTTTAAACAAAGTTTGGTATTTTAACCAATTTTTTTCAGCTAATTTTCATTAAGTTATGGCAGTAACTAGTAAGTAAAATCAAAACAGATTAATGAAAAAAATGCAAACAAAACCAGACTTTTCATTCCAGGCCCCCCTTCACCATGACACCAATGACTGCATGTGTGAGTGTGTGTGTGTGTGTGTGTGTGTGTGTGTGTGTGTGTGTGTGTTACCTGTAGTCCAGCAGTCGCTCCATCAGTCGTGTGACGGAGGTAACGAAGGAGATCCCCGTCTCTCTCCACGTCTCCTGCTCGATCTTCTCCAACAGACTTCAACAAAAACAGAGAAAAAAATTAGACGATGTTGTGTTTTTACAGACTGGAAACCAAAGATTTGGTCTAAAACTACGACTGAAATGATCGTTTAAAGTCTGAGAAAACACCATAATCCTGAAACCTGCACCACGTACACTGAGCCAGTTTAAATTGGGGTTAATGGGTTAATCAGCTCAAACAAAAGGAAAGATTAATCTTTAGTTTCCCTGGATTATAAAAAACATCTTGTTAACTCTATTGTGCATTCAACAATACCTTGTATAAGAATATTGTAGATATTTCTCTGTGATTGAATTACTACAATACTTCAGACAAAAACCTTCCAGGTGGGTTGATTAATTATTTTTTTAAAACTTAATTTAATAAGTTGTATGTTTTTTTTCATGTTACAGCTACAAAGGTGCATGAAATAAGAGCACCTCTGCAGTGACATCAGTTTCCCCTGACCTGATTATCTGGGTTTGGGTTTTGTTTCTTACTTTGAAATTGTTGAAATTGTAATTACTATTAACCCATTGAAACCTGGAGCTCTATCACTTTTCTTGTGCTGCTTTCAGATAACTTTCACAAGTATTTAACCTCTGAACCCCGAGCAAATTAGTGTGACTTCATTCAAAAACAGTAAAAAAAATTTTTTAAAAAATCAGAAAATTATTTAGAAAAAGCTATAGAAACATTTCTAGTGAAAAAGGGAAGAAAAGCATAATTACATATTTAAAATTGTTAAAAAAAATGTTATAAAAGTTATTAGAATTTTTCAGCACCTTTCACAGTACCTTTCTTTTTATCATTATTCTATTTTTTAAATTTATTATTAGTATTATTTATTCATTTTATTTTTTTCACAAAATTTCAGGATTTTTTGTGATATTTACAAATTTCTTTCTACATTTTGGGTCATTTATTCTGTCATTGCTGATTGCCTTCTTTCCATATTTTTGAGAGAAATTCAGCCAATTTGACCAGGTTTCAAAGGGTTAAGGTACAGCAAACAAATGCACCTCTACAGTGACGTCATTTCATGCACACATCAGCTCTCAGTGAACTAAAATGTTTTTTTGTGTGTGTCTAGTGTTGGTGTCTCAATGTTAAATGATAAACACTAAAGAGCGCTCCGGTTTTTGTCTTCTTTGAAACAAAAGATGTCTTGAAAAACTTCATCTCTGGTTTTACAGACTCGCACCACCGTCACGACGGCAGAGAACAACACTAGAAGACCGATACGGTCTCAGACGGTAAGTGATGTCATACCTGGGGTACGGCCCAAACAGCTGGGTTCTAGTCCAGCAACGCAGCGCAAAGAAACACACAACAGCAGTGTTAGAGCAGAAAAACTGAGAGTTAATTTCTGTTATCTGAGAGAGAGAGAGAGAGGGGATGGAGGGATTCACACGCGTTTAAGATCAGAGAGACGAGAGTTAGAGGCAAACACACAGAAAATGTGAAGAAATTAGTTTCTTACAGCAAACCGAAGAGTTCTCTGTAGTTCTCGTCCCCTTTCCCCTCAGACACCAAACTGTCCAACTTATCAATCAACTCAGCCTCCACCTACACACACACACACACACACACACACACACACACACACACACACACACACACACACACACACAGAAATAAAGACATAAGTCTGTTTTCTACAGATGCACAAAGTTTGATTTCTTGCTGATATATAACGACTCATTTGGCCAATAACTGACGCCGATGTGGTTCGAGCTCAGAGTTTCAGTCTGGAAACTGCTCATGTCTTCAATAAGTCCTTATTTAATGTGCTGAGTGTTCCTCATGACCTGTTTTTGTGTTTGTTTTTTATTGTGTTTTCTTCTGTTTAGTGGGCTGAAGACAAATGTCCATTTTATACTAGAGTCATTTTTGTGCTCCTCAAGTCTCCTCTGATGTGAAATTAACGTTATATGCTGCTGACTGATGATGTCCCACCGGCAGATGGAGACATGAAATGCAATGCTTTTCGGAGGATGAGAAAAAAACCTTCAGCTTAGGTTATATACAGCATAATATATTTATTTTAAATGAAAATAGCTTTTAAACAAAATGTGTAGCATTTGTTTTACATCCTGCTCTCCCTGGATATCCAGCTTATTAAACAACAAAAAAGCATCGAGCTTTTGGAAAAGTTCGCAATTTTGGCCCCTGAATCATCGGACTAAACATACATCTTTATTTCATCATCTGCTTATCTGTTTAATTTTTGCCACTAATGTTCTTCATACATAGAGGACTTGTATCATGCTTGTTTATCATATAGATATGTTGTTTTTTTTAACCGTTTTGTGTCGTTTACCTGATGTTTTGTACATGTTCACTTTGTCAGTAATAAAAAAGGTTCGTGGTGAAGCCAGTATTTGCAGATAGAGATGACATGCCCATGATATCCTGCACGCTTCTCGTCTTCCTGTTAAAAAAGCTGATGGGAGTTGTTTCTACAGCTGATCATGTGATAGGTGTGTGTGCACACGTGTGTTTGTGTCACCTGTTTGAAGTTTCCGTTCTTGCGCTGCTCCCAGTCCATCATGTCGTGGAAGATGGGGATCATGATGTTTCGTACCTCCACCTGAGGAACCAGCGTCACTCCGAGGAACGGACCGATCATACCGGGGATGAAGTGGATCTTATTCTCACCTACAACCAGTAAACATGGATCAGCTCACCAACTGGCCAATCGATCGACAGTCTGTGTGACAATTATTAACATCAGGAGGGAAACAGATGGATGTTACACTCTGGAGAGGATGTGATTTCAGAATTTGATTTTCGTGAGTACGGGTTAATAATATGCATAACACTGAAATGCAGCGATTAACTGTAGATGTGCGTGGAGAAGATGTAAATGGTTATCGTACGGAAGCAGCTGTATGGTGAAGGTTTTGGCAAAAAAGTATTTGAGTAATTAATATTATTAGCGGTAACATTGACAATACAAATTAACAAATGTACTGTTGATGAAAAGAAAAAATAAATTAAGTAAAACAACAAAACAAACTAACAAAAGGCTTTGAATAAGAAAACATATACAGAAAAATAAAACCAGTGTTGTAAGTAAATTCATTGCATTTTTTTGGAAATGTGTTTCAAACCAGCTTATCCGTGTTACACCGTCACCAGCTGGACTGGAGTGTGGAGCCGCAGATATTTAGGGATGTGCAGAGAAACTCTTACCGAGGTTCTGCCACATACTGAACAGCTCGTAGGTCATCATCACTCTCATGTCTCCGTACCTGCAGAGGGACAGAAGACAAAAAGTCCAAACTCTACAGACACTGATGCTCATGGTGTCACAGTGCAGTTTTTCACGATTTGCTCCGTCTAAAGATACAGTTCAGCACAAACACGCCCATAAAGTTTTGCAGCTGAGTGCAGTTTGCACATTAATGTGTCTGATTGTGAACATCCATGTGGCAAAGCATAAATGTTGCCTTTGTGCCCAGAACAGCAGGCAGAGCAATGACAGACATTTAGTTGACATTTTCAGATGGAAAGCTGCAGGTCCTGACTGATTTGGTGCAGCACAAGACTTTGGCAAAGAATTTCATCGTGACAGAGAGAAAGCATGTTTGGGATTTAATGTGCTGTTAGTGTTTTCAAACACATGAATTCAAACTTTAAAGAAGATGACTCGATTCGAAGTTGAGGACAAAAGAAAAAAGATAATTCAATATGTGTCCCACCTTTAAATGTGCTCCAACTACCTTAAACTCTCTGTAACTGTGAGCGGCTGTTATCACTGATCTTTGTGATTTAGATTGTTTTTTTCCATAAAGTACGTTTGCATAAAAATGGGCCAATTTTGCACCAAATGTATGCATATCACAGCACCAAGACGCTTTCTGCTATGTAGTACAATTAGAAAAGCATTTCAACGTAATTTTTTTCTTCTGTGTGCAGATTTAGCAGCTGCAAAAGCTGCAAAACCAATCACTTGTTTTCAGCTGCAGTTGATGTCCCAAAAGGAAAACTTTGTCAACATTTGTTTTATCTGAGTTTTTAGTCTCACTTCAGTTATTTTTATTGCAGCAAAATCTATCTGTGGACTGAAAAAGCAACAGATTTTATTATTCTGGTAGGCTTCCAACAGTTTAATTTGTAATTGCAATATTAATTATTTATTTAGACTAAGAAAAAAAAATGATACAATATTGCACACAAAATTTCGTGATACTAAGCAGTATGGACTTCCCCCCACCCCTACCATATAATACCATAGAGGCTCTCTGAATGAGACAAAGATAGAAAAATAATAACAAAAAAGAACATTTTTTTTCCAGTTTAGTCCAATTTTATTAGATATTGAAGCGGAAAAATAACCTGAAACTCTCTGTTGACTGAGTTTTGTGTGTTTAATGTTTCTTTCCACCTCAGCACGGTTTACATCGCGGTGTGCTGCTTTATGCCGTCAATTTCTAATCTGTGTCGGTGTCATTTCACTACTCTCGAATCGTGTGACGTCATGTAGAAACCAGAGGAGCTCTTCCTGCCTGAGGAGGTTTACTGAGTTTAGTGTCTGGGGCTCCCTCGGCCCCGGGACTGTTTGGAGGAAAAGGCCTTACAGGGAGGGAAATGAGCTTTCCCGCAGTAAAGACGTCTCTCCTGCAGGACCGAAAAAGTAGGTCGCCAAGTTTGTAGCTGCTTCACTTCAAAGAGGAAAATGAGTTCTTTAACATCTGACTCTCTGCATTTTAGCTGCAGATGACACACGACTCTGAGGACCACAGTTATGGTGACGAGTCCGACAGCCAAGTCTGTAGGAGTGTGTATGTGTGTGTGTGTGTGTGTGTGTGTGTGGTGTGTGTGTGTGTGTGTCTGTGTGTGTGTGTTTCCTGTGTGTCTACACAAACAAGCAAGTGTATGTTTAATGGTCTCCAATATTTGTGAAAAGGAATGTGAGAAAGAATTAATGAATGTGTGGTTTATGATCATGTTTTGTTTTTTGGGTAGTGTGTGTGTGTGTGTGTGTGTGTGTGTGTGTGTGTGTGTGTGTGTGTGTGTGTGTGTGTGTTCTTACTTGTCTAACACCTTCTTCCTCTTAGCAGGACTCAGGTTTTCCAACTGTAAACTGGGCTGGTTGATGTACAGCACCGCCAGACTGAAGTAGGAGTTCCACACCTGCACACACACACACACACGCACGCGCGCGCGCGCACGCACGCACACACGCACACGCACGCACTGTAATTAGGGAAATTGTATTAACAACAAACAGTTGTGTATTTTTGAAGTGGGGCTGCATGTGACACTCGTGTGTAGTCAGTGTTACACACAGAGGGTGGCGCGCTCTGGGTTTGCAGAAACAGGCACGCTGTCAGTGTTTTCCTCTTCTATCGATGTTTTTGGATGCTGCATTAATGTGTCTGAGTCCTTTTGATGGTTTGTTATTCGTGTGATCGTGTGCCAGTTAGAGTACCTTAAAGTCAAATTCGGCTTCTGTGAAGTTCTTGTGCAGAGCAGGAGACAGGTACTGAGCCGTGGTCAGGATGATGCTGCAGAGCGGGAACACAAACGCACACACACACACACGCGCACACACACACACACACACACACACACGTTGGCGATATCTGCAAACACTGTTGGATGTGTGTCCGAGCTGTCTGACAGAGATTATTTTGTGTCTCACTTGCTGGTGAGGAGCCTCATGATGTTCCAGTCGCGAGGGAAAATACTGAGCTTCATCAGGTTTCGAAACACACACAAAATCTTCAACAAGAACTCCTGAAGAGAGACAGAGGCAGTGCGTCTCAAAACATGTCCTCTTATCACATCACCACATACAAAGTCACGAGTCGAGCTGAGCGTCGCTGTCATGAATGTAAAGTTTTTCCGTCCGTACCTTTAGCTCCTCCTTGCTCTGAAAGTTTTCCATCAGGTGCTGGAAGTGGATGTCTGTCATCTGGCGGAGGAGGGACAGGAGACACGACACGTACTCTCCCTGCCAACAGCAAACCAGGGGACATGTGAGCCATCACATGGTGGACGTTAGCAAGAAGACAACATTCACAGATGATAATATGAAAGGCTCTTTCCCAAACTGATTCCTGTTCACTGTTGACCTTTTCACAGCAGACAAGCAGACATGTTATAGTAGGAAAAGCACGTGTGTGCAATAACGGCACTGATGGCTGTATCCACTGAGGGGAAGCTCTGATACTGTGCACGCTGGCTCACTGGGACAGCTTACTGGGACATTTAATGGCACTGATGCATCATTGATGTTGTAACTGTTGCTTGCTCTTTTTCTCCTCTGATAAATTAAAATGTCAGCTGTGAAAAAGTCACTTACAGCAGCGGAGGACTTTGCTGTGAGGAGAGCTGTTCAGCTGCTCAGCTGTATATTTTGGATATGAAATACTCACCTGTGTTACCTTGTTTTAAAAAGAAAACTTTGTTTTTTCTGGCATGCCTTTATACTGAACTAAGAAATGAAAAACAGAAAACTCTTGAACTGAAGTCACAGCGCTGTGTTTAACATGCGAGCAGGTGATTGGATAAATGCGGTCACACTGCGTGAGCTGTGTGAGAGATTGTTACGATGTGTTTTGATGTAGTTTAACTGTTGTTAAAGTGGCTCCTATCACTTTAAATAATTAATAATTAACTCCATTTTTGGATTCTTTATTCACAGTGGAGCCATGAGAGAAAACCAAAGTATTCTTCACAAATTCAACATAACCCATGATAGGTAACTGATATAAAATAGTCATTTTGTGTGTGAAGTATTCCTTTAAAGCTGCCATAAAAAGTCAGAGAGAGGAAACTGTAGCTAAATGTTTATGTGTGCGACCAAAACAGAGTATTCATGATCTTTGCTTCCTTCTCTGGCTCTCGGGCTTCCAGTTAATGTAGAAAAGAAAACAGCGTAAACACCAGTGAAGGCTCACTGTTGGAAACATTTCATTTCCACTCCACACAAAGCCCGTAACACGCCGACCCTGCCAGTGAACAAGTAGCTGAAAGTGTACAGAGGAAGGCATGTCGGGGCCAGATCGAGACTGAGACAAAGATGAAAGGAGCAAAAGGACGACTCGAGGACAGTCACACGTGTTGAATTTGCACGTTAAACTGAAGCCTAAACTATGAGAAAAAAAACTACCTGACGGAGAAACAATAGTGGTGGTACAACACACATTTATACAACACCGGCTTCATAAGATGCACGCTGTGCTTCTGCAGAAATACCATCGACAAAAACAGAATGCAAACTGGTGCAAAACAAGAATTTTAATAACTCAGCCATGCAAACGTGCAGAGAGGAGGAAGAGGAGCAGGAGGAGGATGAAGACTGATGTTAAATGAAAGAGATTATAAAAGATGTGAAGAGCTGGACAGACGGGTCAGTGGCAGGATTAGAGCTCTGATCGACATAAACCTGCACAGTTTCTGTCCAAATCCGATCCGAGCCACAGCAGCAGGTTTGGGCCGGAGCGCAATTAAAAACTGAAATTTTTACTGTAATAGAAATACATTATATGTCATATTTTTAAAAAATATTAAAAAATGTAATACAAGCTAAGGCTGACATGTTTTCTCACAACACATCTCCTTTTTCACATTTCAAAAGTCTTTGATCTCAGAGCAGCACAGCGGGCTGCGCCTCGGTGCGTCGTGTGTGTACGGCGATCCACGGCAATAGACGGGAAAACGAAATTCCTAATATAAAATATGCCTAACCAACTCCCATTTAACACAAAAGAGTTGTTTCGCTCGCATGAGGTGGTGTTTCAGTTGATTCTAAAAAGCCATATTTGACATAACTGCAACAGAAACACTTTTTTTCACTTAAATATGTCACATGATGAAAGAACTGGCTCCCTCATGATGCAGCCGGAGCAAAAGAGCTGTTATTGAGTCGCATTACTTGAAAAGTTGAGCGGATCATCTGGAAGTTTTGATCCCATAATTCTTCTGTGAAATCGTGGACCATCAGCTCCCAGAAATCCCTCATACGTTGCCGCTCCCACGTATAAGGGGCTCGCCTTTCCACCATGGCTCCATAACACGGACGGAGAGCCCGATGGCTGTATAGAAATAAAGCTGCTAATGTTTTGAACATCCATCGGCACACAGTCACATCGCTGCTGTGTTTTATCGACTTTTTCGTAAAAATGGCATTCGTTTTGTGCAAATCTGTAAGTGAACCCGGCTTGTGTGATGTGCAGATGATGAGTGTTTCTCTTCACTGCACGCACATCTCTCCCGCTGCTGGAGAGGCAGAAGAAATCACTGCCAACCAAGCTGCCGTGCAGCCCCTCTCGCTCTGTCTCGTTTTTCATCCCTCACACGTCGACACGCTCTCTCCCCCGATTCTGCACTTCATCTCTCCGTTGTTCGTCACTCTACCTTCTCATTGGCAGCTCCCCTCTTTTCCTCTCTTTTTAGCCCGTTTAAACTCCTGCCATTTACGCATGAAAATTGCCAGTTTCACTGGAAAAAAATCAACAAACAAAAACAACCCAGTTCAAGCCCGAGGGGTAATCATAAAAAATTACAACTCGGGCCAGTTGGGCATAAAATCAAAGCTCTAGACAGCGATGATAAATGGATGGACGAGGGGAGGGCAATATGGATAACATGTTGTTGTGATGATTAGCACATTATCGACTACTTTTGTCAAAGTATTGATCCCAATTTCAGGTCTTTTCATGAAAAAATGTTTTTTCAAATAATGTATATTTTTTCTTAAATCAAATATCACATTGAGACACATGTTGTTCAAATGTAACTTATTTTGCTGTAAGAATTGTGATCGAGGACTCTGCAATATTATTAAAATATATAAAGGGACATTAAACACTAACACTGCGGTATTGCCCGGCCCTGGGGGATAGGGAGGTGGATGGACACAGGATGGAGGATAAAAGTGGGAGGTGAAGTCGTAGTAGTCGTATTGTTAGTTACTAACAGTGATCTCCGCGGTGCACTGCGGACAGCGTTGACCCCTTACCGCCTCCTGCGATTGGCTCTTGCTCATGATTGACAGCAGCGTCTGCAGGAGGACGTCCAACAGGGACTCCACCATCATCTCCACCTCCTCCTGCACCGACGTGTCCTGGAGAGAGAGAGAGAGAGAGAGAAAGGGGAGTGAAGGGAATAATACAGAGAGAGACGGTGAGGCGGAGGAAAGCAGAGAGAGAAAACAGAAAGAGGAAGTGAAGAAAAGCAGAAATAAACAGTGAAACTTCTCTGTTTTCCAAAGTGAGTCACAGCTGTGAGTATTCACTGATATCAGACGTATTTTGGAGCAGTGGGATGATTTCATATTATCGTGTGTGTGTGATGTTTTCATATTATCACACATATGTTATTTGATGGTGCCAAATATACATTGATAATGTTCAACATTATGAATATCACTGCAGTCTCTGAATATGCTGTTTCTAGTAGCACTACTGTTCATTCTGAGCTGCATCAAGTGCTGTCAGTGTTGTAAATGTCATATTGTCCTGTGTGTGTGTGTGTGTGTGTGTGTGTGTGTAAGTAAGTGTGTGTGTGTGTGTGTGTGTGTGTGTGTGTGTGTGTGTGTGTGTGTGTGTGTGTGTGTGTGTGTGTGTGTGTGTGTGTGTGTGTGTGTGTGTGTGTGTGTGTGTAAGTGTGTGTGTGTGTGTGTGTGTGTGTGTGTGTGTGTGTGTGTGTGTGTGTGTGTGTTTGTGTGTGTGTTACCAGTGAGCTGCTCTTGATGATAGAGAATATAGAGCTGAGTATTCCAGAGCAGATGAGCAGCTCTTTCTGCTGCCTCAGGTGGAGGTGGATGTGATGGAGGACAACAGGAAGCAAGATCCTTCGAGACTCTGAGGGCGCACGCACACGCACACACACACACACACACACACACACACACACACACACACAGACATTTACTAGCATGTGACTGATTAATCTAAAGCTCAATTCAGATAAAAAATTTGCGACGAGACGAAACATTTTAGGATGCTGTCCCGTCTTAGCTCGACTCAATTTTAATAAAGCACCCACGGACAGCAAATTTTTGACCCTCTCAGTTTTCATTCATGCGTTTTTTTTTCTTTAAAGATAATCTTTTGGGCTTTTTATCCCTTCACTCTGATTGGACAGCTGTAGCCTGACAGGCGGAGAGAGAGGAGGTGGCATGCAGCAGAGGGCTGAGGGTGGACTTGAACCCACGGCTGCTGTACAAGGACACGGCCTTTGTGCGTGGGACACCTGCTGTCCCAGATGAGCTATTCTTCTTTTTGTTTGTTTTTCGTTACCTGACGGTATGAAAGGCTGAGATGTGGTGAGTACAGATGAATTTAATTTGTGCATTTTCATTAAAAAAGGACATTTCAGACAAAAAGCTGGAAAATCACATTTTTGTAAAAGAAAGTCATTTTCAGGAGCAAAATCGATTTAATTTTTAGATTTTTGTTTTTTTCCCTTTTATCTTTTTATGTCAACTTGAATTTTACAAAAAAAATGCTGAAAATAATATTCTGTTTGAGTTATAAACAGCGTTCTGTTTATTGTGTACAATAAACAGAACTGTATAGTATTTCTTATTCCATGATATTCTCATTATTAAAGACATGGAAATCAAAGAAAAAACAGTCGTGTGTTTGCTACCTGGGAAAGAAAAGAGCCTGCTGTCCACTGTCCGCGCTATGGACTGCAGTTTGACCACGTCCATGGACTGTCCGATGTGCACCGTGGACGGCATGCTGCCCAGAGTGCCGCGCACAAACTCGGCCACCTCCTGCACCGTGAACATCTGCAGCAGCTCGTCGAAGATGGCCGGGAACGAGTTCAACAGGGCGGCCTGAGGAAGGCGACGGAGAGGAGACGGTGAGAGGAGTTTGTACAGGAGGGCGGAGGGGGAAGATGGGAAAAACCAGGAGAAAGAGAGAGGGTTAATAAATGGTTAATAAATGGTTAATAATGTGAGCTCCTGTGTGTGCAGTGCAGAGAAATGTGACCGTGACTTCATTCTGTGATACGACAAAGAGGAGCAGAGGTGAGTTTAACTGGACACGGTGAAAAGCTGAAATCCAAAATGCACAATCAGAAAAGCCTCATCATTTTACATTTCATGAAGGTTTTCTTTTTTTAAGCATTTTACTGTCCAGAATGTATTTTTGTCAAATCATCTTTGAGCCAAACACACACTCCCAACAAATGAAACCTGGAGTGACATCACTTTAGTTCATATGACTTTCACAAGTATTTAAACCTTTGAACTCAAATTACTGGTGCGATTTCTTTCAAAATGCTGGAGACAAAATGCAACAAGCAACTTGGTAAAAAATGTTTTACAAACTACAAGAAATGAGTAGATTTAGAAAACTATTCTTAAAAGGTTAAGGGAAAGTTAAGGATTGAAAAATAGAGGGGTTATCTGTCGTTATCCCGGGCTGTCATTAAGTGTTAATCCGGGTAACAGTAACGTCAAGCGTTCATCGATCCAGGGCAACATTTACTTGATGATATCAGATCGTGCACCAACAAATAGTCTCTAATGTTCTAAAAGTCCATCACTGCATTTTGCAAAGCAGCTGTTCACCAGTTGAGACATTTGAAAGACGGACAGGAGAGAAAACGCAGAAAACAAAGGTGAATTAATTCATGAGCAGATAAGAAATCACAGCAAGAGTAAAAGATTAGGAAAAAAAGACGAAATCTTAGAACGCAGAGGAAAAAGTCAAGAAGAAAAAGCACAGAAATTGACGAGATATTAATCACTTAAGAGAACAGGAACGTTTCCAGCAGCCATCAGCTTGTTTTGGTGATTCAGCACAAAAAGGACGACGCTGCAGCTGAGATTTTGGTGTTTTAGTGTTAGTGTTGGACTTCAAGGTTGTACAGTTTGTAGTTTTTCAGAAGAACGACAGTTATCACTGGACGTAACTGTGAACACTGAAACTGTCTTTAGGTCAGGTTTTTAACGGACCGTAGCCTGATGAGACCATCCTGATGACGTGAACTCAACGTTCTCTTTCATTCATCGTTCAAGAGTTAACTTTTATGACAACATGTTGTTACAAAGACCTTCGTTAGGCGTTTTTTTTTACCAAAATGCTGTTATTAAAGTGAGGCAGACAGTGTGCGGGAGTTTTTGTTCAATTATTCATTCTTTAAATGTGAGCGAGCAGCTGTTCTTCAGGATGTGATGCGAGTTGTGACTTTGACTGTAATACCCCTTTGTCACCAAAATTAGCACGAGCACGTGGGTTTTTCTAACACAGGTAAACCTGCTAAATACAGGTGATAGACTGCATTCTCACTGACAGTGAACACACCACTGCAGCACATGAATCTGCCTTTCTATCAGCTCGTGTGTGTGTGCGTGTGTGTGTGTTGTTTTGTTGGTGACAGCAGTATAAACAGAGGTCTTTGAGAACGCTTCAGTGGTTTCTTGTCTTTATATATCTCTGACTTATTCAGTCTCACTTTCAAACTTGCTGCGGATGTTTTTGGATGCGTGTTTTAGCTGCTTCGGAGGTGATGTGTGTTAATTAGTGACGGCGCGTCATTGCATCACGCTGCAAAACTCGTGTCTGCTGCAGAGTCATTAGACCCGGGTGTGAATGCCAATCATTGTCATTGCATTAAAAAGCCGGATGTTAGCGGGTGTTAGCGGGTTTTTTGGGCAGTGGGAATGAGGCTTAACTGTACGAAGGTAGATGGTGCAGATACTGAATCACGTATGTGTTTCCGGTTATGGGACCATGACAGGGGTTTGTAGGCGTGACTGAGCAGTCAGTGCAGGTTGTATGAGGAGTGTGTTGGTGTGAAGCAGTCGTGGCTGTGCAGGTTCACAGTGTGACGTTAGGCTCACAGACGGGTGAATTAGGACTCTGGGCTTCACACAAGGATCGGGGTGTTGTGGTTTTCTTCCAGATGTCTACTTACTGACAAAGGAGACGGCCGCAGAGCGTTGGAGCTCCAGGCCTGAGTGCAGTTCGCCTGCCCGCTGCCAGGAGCCTGTCCTGACGCAGGGGGCGGGGCTTGGCCCGGGGCAGGGGCTAGTGCTAAGGAGGCGGTCGGCCCTGCTCCGGGGCCGGGGGCCTGATTTGGGGCCGGACAAGGCTGGGAGCCCTGCGGTGTACGGGTGTGGAGGGAGGAGGCCCAGGAGGAATGATAAGGACCCAGAGGGTGGAGCAAAGAATTGTGGGAGATTGAAAGAGAAGGTGAGGGAAGGCAGCGAGGAAAAACCCGAGGTACAAAGAGGAAGTTAGAGGAGAGAAGAGTCAGATTACAGCAACTAAAAGAGGATGGAAACATATCTGAACTACAAGCAAAGACTGGATTAGTCTAAACTACAAAAACACGACGAGCTGCAGCTTCAGCTGTGAAAAAAGGAGATTTTCACTTTCCATCACTTTTCTTGTGCTGCACTCAGACGCAACTATTCAAACCTTTAAACCCCGAGCAAATTTGTTTGATTTTTTTTTAAACATAGGAAATAAGCAGTGAGCAACTTGGCAGGAAATGTCCAACAAATTGCAAGAAGTTAGCAAATTTAGAAAATATTTTTTTTAAAAGTTAGGAAAAAAACCCGGCGAGCTGCTTTAATAATTATTATTATTAAATATTTAAATTATTTTACATAATTATTCATTTACCTTTTTTTACCTTCCCATTTGCTTTTTTGTTTGCTTGTTTTTTGTAAATTTTCAGGTAATATCCTCATAATAATTTCTGGATCATTTCTTCTTAACCCTTTGAAACCTGGATGAACATCACTTTCCTTGTGCTTCAAACACATGGGGAAAAAGTGATCAGCGAATTGGCATGAAATGTGCCGCCAATTGCAAAAAATGAGTAAAGGGTTGCAGATAGAAATAGAGAATCATTGGAATAGTATTAGATAATAAGGGAAAATATCCAGATAATTATATAAATATTATAATTCTATATTTAAATTAGGTTACAGGAAAAAAAGTGTTATTCATGCTCATTTTATTTGAGTACTTTTTTTCAGGTCATTTGTTCTTTTACCATTCTTTTCATGTATTTATTTATTTATTTGCTAATTTAAGGTAATTTAATTTCTTCCTAATATTTGGGTTATTTCTTCCTAAGTTGCTCATTGCCTTCTTCACATTATTTTTATTTTAAAAGAATTTTTTTTAAAAAAAACAACTATTATAGAAAAGAGCTAAAAACGAAGTATTTTGCGTTTTCTCACCTGTGTGAAGATGAGTGTCTCTGAGTTGCGGCTGTCCAGGCTCAGGACGAAGCGGATGGACTGAAACAGTTCCTGGATGCTGGTGCGAAACTGCTCCTCCTCCATTCCACAAGTGGCCCGAGAGTACAGGATCCGAGACTGGACGATGAACTTAAACAGATACTCCAGAGCCTGAGAGAGAGACAGACATGCAGAAAAACAACTATTTCATATATAATATAGACATTTTATTTTACACACAAACATCTGTGAACATTTCTAAACTTATTTAGTTGTTTTACTTTCATTTTCATCATTTTATTCAATGAAAACTGTAAAATTAAAGGAATTCTTCATCCCCAAAATCATTATTTCACTTTCAGTGACTCATCTGGTGTCACGCTGAATGATTTTCTCGCGTGCCTCCAGGAAATGAAAACTCCAAAAACTAAGGAAAAACTTAATGAATTGAAATATAGGGCCCTGCATATAAAAACAGCTAAAATGTTTTAGAAAATCTGTTTACAAACTCACACACAACTCATGCAAGGTAATCCAAATCTCATCTATCCAGTCATATACTCAGTGCCTCCCAAACACATGTATTGTAAAACATTATAATTTAACACATTACCTCGTAATCAGTCTCTGGAGGAGAAGCACACCTGCGCTGTTTATGTGAGTCTTTTAAACAGTTAGTTTTCAATGAAAATGCATGACCATGAGAAGAAGAGCTCTGGTTCTTGACCTGAGCCTGACTGGGCCAAACCGGACTCACTGGGTTTGGGCCAGGCTGTAATTTTTTGATTTCATTTCATTTTATTCAATTTTATTTATTTTTTTTATTTTATTTATCTATATTTTATTTTATTTTATTATTATTTTTTAAAAAATATATGTGTTCATTTTTTTATTATAATGAAATTGGCAGTTGTCATGCTAAATGACAGGAGATTTAATGGACTGAATCAAGAGAGGAAGGGAGGAACAAAGACGGGTCTGTGACTGAGAGAAGAAACGTGACGGAGAGAGAGAGAAATCGGGCTGCATGGCGCGGCGTCGGGCAGCGTTTCCTCTTCCTCAGCAGAGGCGGGAGAGATGTGCGTAACATGCAGCACAGTGATCATCATCATCGTGGTGCCGCAGTCTGCTCTGCAGAATCTGTCGTGCATGAGTTACAAACTACTGAAAATGAACGGGGAAGTATGTGGCAAGGAAACATGTCAGCCTTGAGCTTGTAATTAATGTTTTAATATTTTAAAAATGCAATGCACACATAAATGTGTAATGTTTAAAATTGTTCAAATACAAAGTTTTGCTTTATGAAAAAATAACTTGATAATATATTTTTCTTAGCACAGAAATTTGATTTAATTATTTTGCTTTTACAAACTCAAGTATTAAATAGTATAATAGAAATATAATTAATTAACTAATGTAGAGAGATTTTTGCTTTTCCTCAATGTTTGATGTCTAAAAATGTTGATTTAAGTAGATTAGTATGGCTACATTTACTTCAATATGCCAATAATCTTTGGAGAGAACAGAAAATAAACACTGAGCAGATAAAGTCTTACATTTCCTGAAAAGGTGATCGAGTGCAAGAAGGAGACAGCTGAAGCTCAGCGGACACGGACGCAGACGGGCTCGTTAAAATATGGATAAAACTGCGATCTGCCGCCACAGCTGCAGCACGTGTCAAAACTACCCTCAATAATTCACAGCGTCCACTTTCACATGACAGTGTGGGCCGCTTGAGACAGATGTTTAAGTCTGATAAATAATTCAAAGTGCTGAGCGGCGTTTGTCTGTTAAATGTGGGACATTCTCGACATCTGCTTCATGCATCTATTCTGAGCTCTGCCCCCAAAAACACCGATGCAACGCTGAATACGGTGAAGTCGGCCTGCTGCAGGCGGCCGAGCCGGGACGCTCAGTGAGGCGGATTCCCGAGGTGTAAACGTGTTGATAAAGCCTTTTAGTTTTTACTTAAAAACTCAGTGGAGAAAATCACTGAAACAGGATGAAATATCTTCTAGTTTATAAAAACCCAAAAGGAGCAACAAAAAAAAAAACAAGCTTGCAAAGGTAATCAGTGATTCTTTCAGGGTTCAGACACATTTTTATTGTTTATTAAATTGCCATGACTTTTTCATGATTGTAAGATAAATTTAAAAGACAGCACATTCTTTGAATTGACCACCTAATTGCTTTTCAAGATATATTATTTAAAAATATAATGAATTCAGAACAGGATTAGAACTGATTATTTTGATGTAATTTGGGACTTTTTGTTATTATTGTGAAGGGCTTAGGGGAGGGGCATACAACTTAAAATAAAAAACAAACAAAACATTTTGGCCATTTTTGGCCAAAGTTTTGGCGAGTTTTAAAGAAAAAAAAAAGGCAAATTTTATTTTATTTTTTTATTTAAATTTTTGGTGATTTTTTAAGAAAATATTCCCTCCAAGGCAAGTTCTATAAAACAAATGTGGTGTTTGTTTCTTAAAACCTTTGGGCGATTTCTAAAGAAAAGCACAGCCTTTTTTTTCCATTAAAACATTTTTCAATGTTTAGTGAAAACATTCATTCACGCTCTTACCCTCATGGCCTCCTGTATGTGGTCCTGTCTGACCACCTCTGCAGAGCGGTCCATGTACCACTTCAGACAGCGGATCAGCTCCCTGAAACACAGCCAACATTAAACAGGATTAAATCGTGACGAGTGACGTTTGAGCTTTTCTTTTTTTGTTTTTTGCAGAGGAGCCTGAGCAGTCTGTTGTCCAAAACTTAAAATACATAGTGAGCAACAGCTAAAAAAACACAGCCAGACCTGTGATGATCTGACAGCAACGACTGAGAAGAACAAAACTTAAAAATGAATCAATAGATGCACGCATGCATCGCTCTGCGCAGACTCGCTCTGCGCAGACATGCTCTGCGCAGACTCGCTCTGCGCAGACATGCTCTGCGCAGACACGCTCTGCGCAGACACGCTCTGTGCAGACTCGCTCTGTGCTGACTCTCTCTGTGCAGACTCGCTCTGTGCTGACTCTCTCTGTGCAGACTCGCTCTGTGCAGACACGCTCTGTGCTGACTCGCTCTGTGCTGACTCGCTCTGTGCAGACTCGCTCTGTGCAGACACGCTCTGTGCAGACACGCTCTGTGCTGACTCGCTCTGTGCTGACTCGCTCTGTGCAGACTCGCTCTTGAGTCACGATGAAGTGAGTCATGAATTCATCAGTTTTACAGCTATAATATACAATAATGTAGTCATTCATGTGTGTGTAACTGTACTTGAGAGAATGAAGGACAACTCTTCAAAAAGATAAAGAGCTTTGACGTCGGGGCTGCTGGGAGGTTTAGGAGCGTTTAACCGAAGACTGTGCAGTTATGAGTTCGTGTAGATGAAACACTCACTTATAGGCCAACGCGCCAGCAAAGTGCTTCTGGATGTAGGTGTCCATCACCGGCCTGAAGTGGTAATATTTACTGTCCCTGAGAAGGTTTATGATGAACACCTGAGAGAGAGACAGGGACAGAGACAGAGACAGGGACAGAGACAGAGATGTGAAGATAATGATAAATGAATATAAAATGTGAAGCCGTGTATGTGTGTGTGTTTGGAGAGACTGAAGCTGACTACGTGTTCAAAATCCAATCAAGTCAAGTCAAGTCGTAGTAGTTTATTCCAAAAGTGAAAAAACGTGAAGTAGTGGACAGACATAAAATATATATAACAAAAGAAGACATGAAAAATGTAATAATCACTATTTGATGCACATAACCGAAAAGGAGTGTGAAGAAGTACTGACTTCTTTAATCCCACCACTTATCCATCCAACTTAATATTAGTCAATTATTCAGCTTCCACATCAATATAAAACTATACAATAATTATTTCTCTAGACTAATATATTATCCTAATTACAAATAATCCTTTTCTTATAAGATATAAATTAGTTAGTGAAATCAAATCAAATTAAATAAATTAAACCAAATGAAGACTTTTTTGCTCATGAACTTACCAATGACTGGAACACCAGTGGTCCATATTTGTCCGTGTTGTCGTCCAGGATGGAGAATAATGTGTCCAGAATATCTTGCAGAAACTGCCACACACATACAGACAGTTACAGTTACATTTGTTTTTTTTATTAACGAAACATTTCGGTGCTTTTGCTCTGATCGGTTTGACTGATAAAGATCGGCTCATAAGGAGGGAACGATGAGCGATCGTGAAAGCGAACAGACTCTCACATGGCTGCTGACAGACATGACGGATTTAACCTGCGAGCTGCTGGCTGCAGGTCACATTTTACAGTCACCTTGACGATCTCCTCTCCACTGACGTGTCGTAGCCGCCCGAGGATGTCCATGACTCGGTCGGGGTGGGCCTTCCACTTCAGCAGGGCCAGGAGGTCCACTGAAAAACAACAGGAGAGACTCAAACTAACTGTAGCGCTTCAACTTCCCACATCACCTCGTCTGCAAAGCATCTCCGTTTGACTCACATTCAAATTAAGTTTAAGGGAAAAAACTTGGATGAGGGTTTATTTGGGCAAACAGGCATCTGGCCCAGTCCGTAACAAACGTGATGTTTCAATAATCTGATCTCATTACATCTATAATCCAAACCTACGCAGCATCCTCTGAAAACCACGTCCAAATTTCACTGAAAACTGCACTGCAGCCCCATCACTCTTCATCCGTATACTAGCACTTTACAGCAGAACAGAAAACATAACAGATCACAGTCGCTAAACTAATAAAACTTTAGTATTAAATAATATCAGTACTTGTGTACCATCTAATGTATTCATTCAAACATTTAAACCACATAAATACGTGCTTAAATGGCTCGAAAGCTCATAGAGTGAACAGCAAATCTTTATTTGTGTCTTAGCTGGACAGAAGAAAATCAAAATATGTGATGTTTCCTCGTGAAATGTGAAAGTTTTAATAATCAAAAAGGCTTCGTTCTCTGAGTTTTATTAATTGTCACTTATTTTCTTTTTATTTCATTTTCAGAGGCAGCTGTATGAATACTTTAAGTGTTTTACTCTCTGGTTGTGCTGGATTGTTGCTCTCAGACTGGTGTTATGTTTATTGGTGTATTTTGTACGGTTCTTGTTTGATATCTTGTTGTTGTATGTTGATCGTGGCAGTGATGAGTTTCCTCTTTGAGGATTAAAAAAGTTCGTTATAATCTGTCATTGTAGCCTCACTACAGTCTCCCGTATGAAATGATGGTTCCACTGTGTCGCTTGGACGTATGTTTAACATATGTTTACGTTCGCTTCGTACCGTTCTGAGTGAGTTTGGTGGAGGAGAGCTGTGTGGAGATCCAGAACGTCTCCTTAGCGCTGCGCTGGAAGATGAGGCTGGAGGGGATGCTGGGACAGCTGTTGAAGTCTTCTTTACAGCAGGGCAGACCCAGGTACAGAGCGTGGTTACTGAAGGTGGTGTTCTCATCACACTGAGGAGCCACAGGGAGGAGCCACAGGGAGGAGGCACAGGGAGGAGCCACAGGGAGGAGGCACAGGGAGGAGGCACAGGGAGGAGGCACAGGGAGGAGGCACAGGGAGGAGCCACAGGGAGGAGGCACAGGGAGGAGGCACAGGGAAGAGACAGAGAGAGGAGACAGAGAGAGGAGGCACAGGGAGGAGACAGAGGGTCAAAGAGAGAGTCAGTGTTCCCATAGTAGATATAGATATGAATAGATGTAGATTTAGATATGAATAGATGTAGATATAGATATGAATAGATGTAGATTTAGATATGAATAGATGTAGATATAGATATGAATAGATGTAGATATAGATATGAATAGATGTAGATTTAGATATGAATAGATGTAGATATAGATATGGATAGATGTAGATATGGATATGGATAGATGTAACTTTGTGTAAACTTCCTGTTGTACAGGAAGATGATTTCTTTTATAGTCATTAGATATGATAACACAAATACCACAAAATAAAATCAGGAGAAACATCCTTTTAAAAACGGCTGTTGGCTGTAAAAACCAGGCCGAGCCTCCCTCTGCGGGGACATGACGGCTGCTGAAGGTCTGAGATCAGTGGCAGTGAGACGCCGTCTCACCTTGTAAACGTAGAGTTCGTGGCTCTCGTCTGAGAGCGTGGTCCCGTCCTCCCTCATCAGAGGAGTGAAGGCAAAACCAAACAGCTTCTTCTCTCCTTTGTCTTTTGCTGCGGAGCGAGCGGAAAAAAGACGAAGACATACAGTTACAGAAAAAGAGACAGAGACCGAAAAATACAGGAAGTTTAGAGTGACGCTAAAGTCTCTCCTGGATCTGTTTTAAATGTTTGACTCTTTTTCGTAGATTTCTTCGGTTTGCTAAAACTAAACCAACAGGTGAAGCCACGTTTGTGTACAAAAAAATTATTATCATCATTAATGTTAAACATTAAAGGGGACATGTCTCTAAACCCATAAAAATACCAGAGAGGGCACCTTAAAATAAACACATTTACAACCGAAATCCTCAACACTTATATGTCTCTACATACATCAGCCTCAGATGTTTAACCATTTGAAACCTGAGCAAATCAGCCTGATTTCTTTCAAAAACATCTGATAAAGTTACAAATTTCAAAGTACAAGAAAATAAATTTAGATTTAGGACAAAAAAGGAAAACAAAAAAATGGAAAAAAACCCAAAAAGTAAAAAACAAACCAAAAACTAAATAATAAATATATAGACAAAATATTTAGCAGTTTTAATAACAGCATTTATAAACATAATTTTCTAGACAATTTTCTGTATTTTTTAAATTATTTTCTACAAATTTTCTCTGTCTGTCTCTCTCATCTTGTAAACTAATTTTCAGGTAATTTAATTTAATTTCTTGCAAGTTGCGGGACATCTCTTTTTGTTGTCTTTTTAGCAAAGCTTTCAAAAGAAATCAGACCAGTTTGCTCAGGTTTCAGAGGGTTAACTCTGAAAGAAAATTCCTAATCCCGTAAATATTTTTCACACTCAAGTCAGAGGAAGTGAAGAAGAAAGAAGTGCAAAGTTGCATCTATTTCACATCATTAATCGTCTTTTCACCGTCGTAATTAATGCATGGGCTCCTCTGCTTATTGAATCCATGTGTAGGAGGTTATTTTTAACTCTCCCATCACCATGGACGCCACCAGGGACAGGAAGTTACTCACTGGAGCAGTGTCTGAACTCGAAGCGCAGGTGGGAGCCTCTGAAGCGGTCGATGGGGATGGGCAGTTTGATGACCTCGCTCCATCGGGGGCTGTTGTTGTGGTAGAGCACGAAGGAGCGATGCTCCGGCATGTTGGGCTCCCCTGAACCCAGACTGATGCAGTCCTGCAGGCGGAGGGGGCGTGACCACGTCAGACATCAAGTACCAGCTGGTTTGGAACAGGCTGAAGCTGCACCACGTTCATTTGCATTTTCCCAAACAAATAAACTACATCAACAGATAAATAACATGCACGTGAACCTGACGGCACCCGACAACGTTTCTCAGCTCGCCCACGCACATTCACGCCTCTGACAGCCGCGCACGCTCTGTGCAGACACGCTCTGTGCAGACACGCTCTGTGCAGACACGCTCTGTGCAGACTCGCTCTGTGCAGACACGCTCTGTGCTGACTCGCTCTGTGCTGACTCGCTCTGTGCAGACACGCTCTGTGCAGACACGCTCTGTGCAGACACGCTCTGTGCTGACTCGCTCTGTGCTGACTCGCTCTGTGCTGACTCGCTCTGTGCAGACTCGCTCTGTGCAGACACGCTCTGTGCAGACACGCTCTGTGCAGACTCGCTCTGTGCTGACTCGCTCTGTGCAGACACGCTCTGTGCAGACTCGCTCTGTGCAGACTCGCTCTGTGCAGACACGCTCTGTGCAGACACGCTCTGTGCAGACTCGCTCTGTGCAGACTCGCTCTGTGCAGACACGCTCTGTGCAGACACGCTCTGTGCTGACTCGCTCTGTGCTGACTCGCTCTGTGCAGACACGCTCTGTGCAGACACGCTCTGTGCTGACTCGCTCTGTGCTGACTCGCTCTGTGCAGACTCGCTCTGTTCAGAGGGAGCAAATGTTAGCAGCGACTAAAAGAGAGCACAGCTGGGAGCGTTTTGGGAGTACAGGAAGGTTTTTTTTGTTTTTTGAATCGTGGTTGACGCCCACGGCTGTTGTTATTATTACTCACACTTCTGTCGTCATTACTGCTATTATTGCTACTGTTCAGATGATTCTAAAATATCCACGGCTATAACTACTATTAATGATATCTCTATTATTATTACATTTGTTAACGGTATCACTGTTGTTGTGCATCTGTCTCTCTCTCTCACTTTTTTTTAAAATTGGTGCCATTTAAAAGTCTGCACCAATAAACATAAAGGTTTTAAACTGAAACAGTTTTTGAAGAGGACTCAGTCATGTATTCATGAGTGATCTGGTGATTTGTGTTCATGATGTTTATTCTTTTGTATTATATTTGGTGTTTTAAATTGTGTCAGATCATGTTTGTACAGTTTTTATGTAGTTATTTTTACAGGCCCATACAGGGACAGGCGTCACAGATTAGCTGAGGCTGTAAATGCTGCCGTGTGTAGCATCAGGTTTAAGTTATAAACTGTACTTGACCCTGTACAAATAAATAAATAAGGTAATGAGTTTTTCACCCCATCCAGCACAGTTCTAAAACTACTCTTTTTGTCAACAGATTCATTTACTGTTATTTTTTTAAGTACAATGATTAAAGACATACTACATAAAAATCTCTGTAGCTGAACTTGAGCTGAAAAAGAAACAGTTAAGTGACTTTGAAAATGCTTCTTACGTTTGTTCAAACTGACAAAAACATCAGAGGATGCAAAAATCTTTAATCTTGAAAAACACCATCAGACTCCACCTGTTTGTTCTTCTTAAGCCAGCAATGCAGCTTCAGTTTTAGAAAACAAAATGCATCTTTTCTTTGAATGATTGGTATCTTTCAACTTTGCAGTGACATAAATCCAAATTTAATCCATTATCACTTTCCCAGTTATTCCCACTGCTTCACATTCTTGTACATTTAAGCCGTCAGTGCTGTTCAGCTTCAGCTTTTCAGCCGTCACAGTTTCTTCAGACGTTGCTTTCTGCTGTTGTTATTATTATTCAGTGCACGTTACATTACACGGTGAGCTGGGAACTCTGAATACTGACTGTAAGATGTATTTATTAAGACCTGTGTAGGTATTGTTGCCGCTAACAAAATGGGAATTTGCATTATCAGAAAGTGACAGGAAACAGTAGCTTCACTGATGATTTTCCTGCATGTAAGGTCTCATCGTCTCTTTGGGCTTTGAGCCTTTTCCAGAATTGAGCAAAAGAAAACATTAACTGTGAGACAGGAGCATCTCAGAGTGTACTGGGCGGGTTTGGGGGTGTCACAGCAGCACGGCTCGCCTACCTTGAGGATCTCTCCGTCAGCGTAGAGCACATAGACGGTGACTTCGATGTTCTTCTGAACGCTCTTCCCTCCTCTCTCAAAGTCCCCTCGCTCCAGCGTCAGGTACAGGTCGTTACGGATGTCCCCTTCGAGCAGGAGGAGACACACAAACACAGACGTACAAAAAACAGGAATAAATATACTCTATGAAGGCAAGGCAGTTCTATTTGTACAGCAGATTTCATACGACAGGGCAATTCAAAGTCAGGCCAGTCAAGTTTGACTGTCTTAGACCCGACAGAGAGCTGATATTTCAGGTATACAGTTGAGTACTAATGTATACCTCCATATATAACGGTGTAAAGTGTCCACAGACGCAGACAGAGACACACAAAGTGTCTCACACACGTTTAAAGCTGAGTACCTCTGACACACACGAGACTAATGACCTGTGTTAACGCGCCTGAATTCATTTATCATCTCAGCTTGTCCTTATAGAGGAGATGTCACCCTTAATGCATCAAGATGGGAGTTAAACGCTCGCTCCATCACTGCCTGAGGGAGGTATATATATGTGTATATATGTGTGTGTGTGTGTGTGTGTGTGTGTGTGTGTGCGTGTATGACGTGCACTGCCAATGTATGTGAGAGAGGTGTGTGTGTGGGTAACATAAAAAAGCAGCCTTCCTGTTTCTTTCTGTCTGTTTTAGAGGGCATTTTGAGGGTTATGAAAACGATTTTTCCTGCTGGAATTATTAATCATCATCACTTATAAAGAAAATAATGTCTGTTTAAGAAACCGTCTCACGTCAAACACTTAAATATGATCTGTAAGCTTCATACAGCGGTCACACAGTCCTTTCATGCGAGAGGAGCAAAAATACGTGACACGTTTGTGGTGAGTTGCAGTTGAGCTGGAGGCCACGTGGAGGCTGCATGCAGTGTTATTTTATTATTAAATGTTATTTTATTAAATGCATTTAAGGAAGGCATTTGTTTGAGATCCCCCACATCTATTGATGTGACTGTACTATTTATTTATAATCCTCTCTGATACTTGCAGATCAGCCAAAATCATTTGTGATAAATTCTATTAATTTAACAAGAATAATAATTTTGACTAAATCTGTATATTTATGTTTTTGTAGGTCTTAAAGTGTGCATTCAACAGTAGTCGTATTTAACCGCTGACAAACTAAAGCACGCTGACATCTCTGCATTTGGACCTTTCCTGTATCTGTAAAGCAGCTTATGATTTACTGAGCAGCTACTGGAAAGCACAGTTGTTTTAACCCTTTGAAACCTGAACGCCTTTCACAAGTACTGAGCAGACTGGTTAAAGAAACGTCATGCAAATTGCAAGAAATTAGTAGATTTAAAAATTATTTATAGAAATAACTGGGGGAAAATGTCCAGAGAATTTTGTTTCTAATGATCGTAATCTGATATTTAACCACTTATTTTTACAGAATTATTATAAGTTAGGCATTTTCAGGCATTGTCTGGTTTTATTTTTTTATTTTTCCTTTTTTTTTTTACTTTCACATCTTTTGTTTGTTTGTTTATGTTTTTGCTAAGTCATTTCTTCTTGAGCTGCTTATTGCAGCCCAGGTCTCACGGGGTTAAAGCAGGAATAAACTGCTTTAACTTTTAGAATATGAACATGCAGATTTGCTGCGATCTCCAGTGAAAATGAAGGTTCGATTTACAGCATGAAGGAAACGCATCGACCATTGAGTTCCCGTCTCCGGTTACCAAAGTATGCGTTATCAGTGTGAGTTCTTTGCAGTCCCAGAAGTGGAAATGGTGAATTTTGGAACAATGGACGTCTGTTTGTTAGATGTGCTGGACTCACCTGGCATGATGACGTCAGGGAAGCCCAGTTTGCGCGTCATAGCCACCCCCCTGCTGAAGATGAGCGGGTTCTCCCTGCGGACCTGCTCCATGTCGCCCCGCAGCAGCTGCAGAGAGATGATGAGCCCTGCAGGACGGAGAGAGAAGTTCACTCACACTTTATTCAGTGATCACATTTGTCCTGAACCGAACACGTCTGTTCGTGGTCACTGTCGTCACTACCGAGAGCAGCTTTTCTTTAAAGCGTCTGGAAACGCGGCTTCAAATAGTCAGAACGCACGTGTCAAATCAAAGTAGAGAAAGCGAGTTGAAAACAGCTCGTTTTGAGGAAAACGGCATTTCTCCAGACTGTGTAGGCGTAGCAGATCACGTTTCGATTGACACCTCCTTGGATCCCAACTGCCTCTCGTCTCCACGACGACAGCCATGGAGCAAAACAGAGTCTGCGTGATGCAGCTCTATCTGCTCCAGCCCTCCGACTCTGCGTTCCTGAATCTAATCTGACGCTCTAGACGAGAACGTAGAGCTGCTGATTGAAGCCGCAGAGCGTTCTGTTTCTCCATTAATTAACGTTAACCCTTTGAAACTGGGATTGACATCTGTTTTCTTGTGCTGCATCAGAAGATTTTAGAAGCATTTAAACCTCTGAAAAGTGAGAAAATTGATTTGATTTCTTTCAAAAACAAAATGCAATCAGTAATTTGGTTTGAATGAACTGAAAACTGGCTGAAAAAAAAGAGAGGATCATTTAAAAAAGATCAAAAAACTAGGAAATTTAATAAGAAATCTCTACATTTACTTTTATATTTAAAATCAAAATCCGGCTACAGAACAATAGTTTCAGGTGATGCAGGTTTCTATATTTGAAAATTCACTTTTCTCCTCCCTGTCTGCCCAAATTATGATATGTTGCAGAGCAGCTGGATTCGTGAGAAGCACGAGATGCTGAATCTCTACTGGTGGACACATTTCTTTTGGCAAAGATTTTGTTTTGTGTATGTTGAATACAATCATCTGTTTTCTCAACAAGATATTTTCGCCGTCCTGTCAGAGCGGCAGTTTTCTGCTGTGAAACAAGCTCGCAGCTGAAGGTGAGAATACCCACATTCACAAAGTGCATGAAAACACACGAGGCTGACTGTTCCCTGAAGTGACACCAATTAAAATGATTTTCCAGCTGATGTCAAGCGCTGACATGCACGTGTCAGTCAGAGCGCGAGCTGCTGTCCAAACTGGACGAGTCGCTGCAGGGAGCGTGTTTGTTTTGTGACTTTATGACTTCTGCGCTCTTGTGTCTGTGTTAGTGTTTGTAAAACTGTTGATTGAGTGTCTTCTCACTTTCTAATGCAGAGACAGCAGCTGCAGAGACAGCAGTCACCATTTCTGCAGGACCTCTTGTTGCTAAAATCAACAAACCTGCGTGCCGAGCGCTCTCACCAAAGGTAACGAGGTGACTTTCACAGAAGCTGAATATAGAAGAGACTGAGAGCAAACAGAGACGAAACTACAGCAAGCAAACACACACAGTCAAAGATCTGCACACACAGGCTGAGGTTAGAGGCTGATAAAATCACACACACACACACACACACACACACACACACACGGACAGACAGTCTGTCCTACCGTAGTTGGTGCTGGGAGCGGTGTATTTGGTGCTGGACTTGCGGATGATGTTCTCGTGGATCTGGTACCATTCGTTCTCATTGTTACACCTGCAGAGCAACAACAAATCTCAGCTCTTTTTGACCAAAAACATTTTGTGTGAGTCGTGTTTTAAAAACATTTAGAGAAGAAAAATTAAAAAAAAAAAAAAAACAAGTCAGAGAGAGGCTTTGAAAATAAAATGACTGCTTTTTCTTTAACCTTTAGGGACTGTTTGCTGCATTTTATCTGCTTTTCATTCTTTTTTTTTATTTTTACTGTGTTCGTGCATATGATATACATTTTGCCAAGACTGTGTATTTGAGTGTAATCAGTGAATTTGCAGCTCAGCTCCTACAATAAGTCTAAAATACACTGTGGAAACTAAATAGTTACATTCAGACTGTTCAGGTCAAAAAATGCTCCATTGAAACCCATTCAAACTGACATTTTTGATCCCACAGCCATCAGAGCAGAAAAACAGGACTTGTATTATTTCTGGGTGTCATTCTGGGCTTTTGACTCTGAATTTATCATTTTGACTATTTTCCACCTGATGAGGTCATTTTGACCATATTTGGCATATGGAGGAAATACATGCTATTTCCACTAGGTGACCTGTCACAGTCAATGTAGCTGCTGATCACTGACATATCCCAGACTGGGATACTAACAATTAAAAAAATTAACTTAGTATGTATTCAATTTAAATAAATAAATAGCCATAAAGTCGGCATGTTAGTAGTCCTCTCCTCCGTCACAGTGGGACCTTTGATCGTCTTGTTCGTTTGTTTTTGGACGTGGAAATGTTGTTTTTTTGTATAACATCCGTAACAGTGTACCCTACACTACAGAGAAAACACCGATTGACGGAAAATCTCGTCAATGGCAGGGAAAGAGTTAAAAAAAGAGAACGAAACAATGGGTTAAACCCTGCTGCTGACTGATGACATGTTGTGGACTGATCGAGCAGCAGCAGTTTGACACGCAGTATAAAGCAGTGTGTGTAGGACTGGCGGAGTGAAACCATGGCAACACGGGACAAATCAAAGCAATTTATGCTTATTATTATCGGTTCTATTTATCGGCCAAAAATTTTATTATCGGAATTATCAGTATGACGTCATAAGTCCCATTATCAGACCGATATTTATCGTGCTTCCCTAAAGATATCATTTTAAAGCATGATTTTTAAAAGTGTGTTTTGTCTGCAGGGCAGTATGAGTGTGACTGTTTGACACTGCACAAAAATAATAATGTATAAAAAAATCGATGTAGCTGCTAGTCGCTGACATATCGCAGGCTGTGTAGTAATATGTGATAATAACATTAATGTATAATATTTTTCAAAGCTTGATTTTGAAAAGCGCAGAGTGATACAAGTGTGTGTATCACAAACAAAATAAAATATAATAAAAGGCTGATTTGTGCTTAATTTAAAAGAGAGAGCAACAAAGTGCACAAAGTTTATATGATGCACTTGCAGCTAAAACAGCGTATGAGCAACACGGCCACAGAAGGACTGGATTGATACTGAAACAACAAAGAGGACACCGCGGCTCCTCCGTCCTGAAGGAGGACGTTACGGCGTCACGAACATGTCAGCAGTTTTCAGTCACGTCAACATCACAAGCAGGAGGCCCGAGGTACGAAGACAGGATGTGTAAACACCCAAGGATCCCGAACCATCCTCAGGAGTTCAGCTAAGGCTAAGGCACACACACACACACACACACACACACACACACACACACACACACACACACACACACACACACACACAGTCACAGTTACATCATGTCGTGACTGTGAGCACTGTAAGGCTCCTGCAGGCAAGTCTTCAGAAGTTTCAGCCGAGGGGGATTCCCTAATGTCTGCCATAAGCTCTGTGTGTGTGTGTGTGTGTGTGTGTGTGTGTGTGTGTGTGTGTGTGTGTGATATTGAGAGAAGAATGTGCTGACGGCATTTGAAGACTGCAGAGACGACTCTGCGACAGCACAGCGAAGAGGCTGTCTGCGGCTCGTGGGAATTCTCTTCCTCCTTTTCGTAACACGATGTAAGAGAGAAAAGAAAAGAAAACAAAAGAGGGTGAAGAGTTACATGAGGTGAAGAATGAAGAAACCAAAGGAAGAGAGAAAAGAGAAAAAGGTCAGTGAGAGGGATGTGTTGTAAAGCGGTGCTGGTTTCTGTAACGGAAACTATTACAAGTATGTTCGTCTGTTACTTTTTTCCTCTGACAAACTCAAGACGTTGAGGAGTTAGAAACAGATCTCGATAATGGAGACTAGAGGCGGGTTTCCATCACAGATTTGAGCAAAAAAAAGCAATATTTTCAAAATGTCGATAAAACACAGTGTTGAGATGATTGTGTTTCCACTGAGTGATGTTGTATGACTTCTCCTCTGGTGATAACATCCCAGTAACCATGGCGATGGATGTGAAAACATTAGCAGCTTTATTTCTATTGCAGCCACCGCACTAGCCGTCATTATTTCCAATCCAAGGACACGTAGGCGTGTTATGGAGCCATGAGGGAAAGGCGAGCCCCTTATACGTGGGAGCGGCCACGTGTGAGGGATTTCTGGGAGATGTAGTCCACAATTTCACAGAGGAATTGTGGATTTAAAACTTCCAGATGATCCGCTCACTTTTCTCAGAGTTATGTGATGCAATAACAGCTCTTGTAGCTCCTGCTGCATCATGAGGGAGCCAGTTCCTGCTGACAAGCACACAGACACAGCATCATGTGACCTCATAGCATCATGTGACCTCATAGCATCATGTGACCTAGAAAAGACTAAAAGAGTTTCCAGAGCTGTGTTGAAAAATATGGATTTTTCAAATCGCCTGAAATACCACCTCATGGAAGCGTAAACACCTTTCTTTTTGCAAAAAATTTGAGTTTTTTCAATACTGACGTTTCCATGAAGTGTATTTTATATTCCCAATTTTAATTTGAACAACAATGCAAGAGAAGTTGGATAACATCACTCGATGAAAATGCAGTCACCTTGCAACTGTGTTTTATTGTTGTGTTTTGCACAAATCTTTAATGGAAACCCACCTAGTGAACCTGCGGAGAAATCCCAGGTGTCCCAGTTTAGTTATTTGTGGTCTCAGAGTTTTTCAGATTCTGAGCTTTTAAAACGATGATCAGTCAGTGTGTGCTCAGACATCATCCGTTAAACCTGTCAAAAACTCCTCGACTTTGCCTAAAAGTTTACCTAAAAGTAATGACTTAAAGTCTACTTCAGTATTTTGAGTTTTCATCGACTAAACTATGCCGATTAAAAATGACTGAAATGCAACTAAAACTAATAATCATTTTCACCTATAGATCAAAGATTTTGATTAAAAAAGCTTCAGAAATTAGCGCTGATAAAAAGAATTGTGAGTCGCGCTCGTTGCCGTCTGTCTTCACTTCTCTCTAATCTTCTGGACGTCCTCTCTCTGATTCTTTTTATCACACTGATTTTAACAAATCTTACACCAAACTACTTTTCCTCGCTGCTCTAAAATGTTCAGCTCACAACGATAAAATCTTCTTCCAAAAGAAGAAGTCACTGTGTGTGTGTGTGTGTGTGTGTGTGTGTGTGTGTGTGTGTGTGTATTCTTCAGTGAGGGTGTTTGTGGGGTTAAAAGGATAATGAAAACCATTTTCACAAATTTTATTAGCTTTTAAGTATTTCAGTTTGTGCATGTGAGCTCTCAGCGCTTCTCTCTGAAGCTACAAACTGGAGATCTGTGTGTATAAAATTAATGCCGTTCTGATTTTGTGAAGCATCTCCGTGAGTTCTTGCTCTCAGAAAAAAAAGCAAAGGTTGAATGTGCGGTTGGTACCTGCTGGCAGATTGAGTTTGGTGTGATGACTCGGTTTAGCGTTGTGTAAAATCTGTTGTAATCAGCAGATCTTCAGAGTTTTTAAAACCAATTAGAATAAAAATTAAAGTTTTCCAGCAGCTGATTATAAACTTGAGTTCCTGTGTAGAAAACTAGCACAAGAAAGTCTGAACCAGTGAGATAAGGTGAAGAACCCACAGCTCCTCATCGATTTTAAATCCCAGTGAATAAGAACATTTAAGTGAAGTAAAAAAAACAGAAATATTAACAGTGTAAAAGCTTGTTGTGTCTGTATATATTCTGCTTTACGTATTTACATCTTTGGAGGAAAATGAATCAGCAGCTAATTACTTTAATGAAAAAAAACAAAAATCATGTTGTGTACGTGTGTGTGTCTGGGTGTGTGTGTGTGTGTGTGTGTGTGCGTGTGTGTGTGTGTGTGTGTGTGTGTGTGTGTGTACGTGTGTGTGTACGTGTGTGTGTGTGTGCGTGTGTGCGTGTGTACGTGTGTGCGTGTGTGTACGTGTGTGTGTGTACGTGTGCGTGTGTGTGTACGTGTGTGTGCATGTGTGCATGTGTGCGTGTGCGTGTGTGTGTGTGTGTGTGCAGCCACATACGTGTAGACCTTCAGGACGAAGTCTTTCTCCTCTTTGAGCTCGGAGATGGTCTGCAGCACGTCGCTCATGGCGAGGACCGCACAGCCGTACGGCCGGCGGTACTGAACATGCGGAGGACCCTTCTTACTGTCGTTCAACAGCATACGACCTGCGACAGGAAATATTCAACACAAACGAGGATGCACATTTGTTTAGCAGTGTACAAACAAACAAACAAATATGGCGCTGTTTTAAAGAGCGGAAATTTCGACTATAACATGGGTCATATTTGATTTGTTTCCCTCTCCTAAAAAGTATAAATGACACTTTAACATAGAAGCCGTTCTCAAAAATGAACCTTGGACTCAACTTCTCTCTGAAAGTCTCAACAAAAACTCTTTTATGTCGGGGCTGCATTTATAACAAACTGTTAAACAAGTAAATTTACAAAACTTTGCAATAACTTTTCCGTAATGTTTTACCGCATGTCTGTAACTTTATGATTTACTTTCACTTTATTTAAGAAGTGAAAAATGCTAAAGCGCGGCGCAGCTTTGGGAATGAAGCGATGCCGGTCTGTGTGTATCATGTGATTTTAGTGACGCTTCAATGGCCAAGCAGCTCTGGATTTAATTTATTTTAATATTTACATTCAGTTCTTTTTATTTGTTCCTCTGTTTCATGTAAGCGTCTTTCAGCATTTTGTATTCTTCAGTTTTTATTTGTTTTCTTTTTGCATTTCATATAAAGCATCTCTGAGTGTTTAGAAAAGCACAATATAATTCCTACAGGTATTATTATTGTTATTATTATTATTATTATTATTATTATTATCTCTGTTAAATGATTAAAGAGTCATTTTAATTATGAAAATTGATACCTAGATACACATTCTTTATGTTGGCACAGATACAGTAAATAGATGGCAGTAGAGGGCGGAGTCAAAACATTCACAACAAGGCGGCGGCGGAGGTTGTAATAATGTACTTTTTGACCGTGGCGGCGTTGTTTTACCGGGATGATCTGCGAGGCCATGAGGGAGAATTCCTTTCACTGTATAACCAAATTTCTATGGTCGACTGTTGCATGAAATATGCCACACAACCCCCACAGTCTCCGGTGGCACCGCTCCATTTCGTTTGTTTCCGTAAGCTTTTAGAAAACATCTCCAAATGACGGACAAAATGAACGTAGAGGACGGACTGAAGGCTCCGTCTGTCTCCATTTCCAGATCTAACAGTGAGCGCAGGAAACATATTTGGGGATTCTTAAATACATATTTCAAAAAATAATCAAAGCTATGCATATTCAAAACTCTTCCAAAACATTTGGTCTCTAATTTAATTTTCCAGGAATTTCATGACCCTGGTGGCCCCGGTGGCCCCGGTGGCCCCGGTGGCCCCGTGTGTATGTTAGTAACTCAGTCTGACCTGTTCGGATGACCTGCGAGATGATGTAGAGATCTCTCTTCATGTCCTTGTTGCTCAGGTCCTGCAGAGTCCAGGAGACACAAACAGCACAGCAATGTGAGACGCACGCAGCACTCGTGATTTCTGGCTGCGTGACATGAAATGAATCACGTCATCACGTCAGAGAGAAGGAGAGGAAGAGAGGAAGGTGGAGATGATCTGCAGCAAATATCAGGATTCATACTCAAACCTTTAACACAGAAAAACATGTGTGGAAGCTTCCCTGTAGCACATCTTACATATTTGCTCCAAGCACCAAAACAGAGAAATTAACTGTTGATGTCAGCGACATTTTTAACCTGCTTTTTAAATTTTTATTGTTTTTCAGCCTTTTATGTCGTTATTAGATGAAGTAGAGAGACAACGCTGTGGCTCATGATGGTGTCTTCACCCTGAAAGCACGAGGGCTTATTTCTAAAGAGTAGATCGTTTCCCGTTTAGATCGTTTCCCGTTTAGATCGATTCTCCTTCGCTTCGTGAATCCGCCCGACACAAACCTGCTGTCTTACACCGAACACACTGCATTCACGAAATAATACTGTCTTGAATGAGGTTTCTATTCACCGAAGCAAAGACGCAGGAAGGACATGAGGACATAAAGGAAACTGGACGAGCTTTTGTCCAAAAAGCCTCACAATAACTGGGGTTACTGCAGCTTAACCCTTTAAAACCTGGATTGACATCACTTTTCAAACTTCGAACGCAGAGCCAGTTAGTTTGCTTTCTTTTGGCAACATCGAAAGAGCAACTCAAAAAATGTCCTGCAAACTGCAAGAAATTATCAGATGTGGAAAATTATTATTTTTAAAAAGCTAGGGAAAATTGTCCTAAAAGTATTTTTTAAATTTAGTTATATATTTAAACTTTTTTTTACAGAGTTATTATCATTATCATTATTTCAGCACTCTTTGAAGGTAACTTCTTTGCTTGTTTAATTTTTTGTTTTTTAAAAACTTTTTTCTTTGTTTTTTTCTAATTTCCAAGTCATTTTTTGTGTGTTTGTGCACAAATGTTTGGGCCATTTTGTGCTAAGTTTCTCATTGTTTTCCCAATGTTTTTTGTTGTTGTTGAAAACATTTATCTAACACATTTAATAAAGTGATTCATAATTTTGTTCTCCTTTCAAATACATTTTTTCAAGGACCAAGTTTAAAAATGTATAATTTTCAAATTATTTCAGTACCTAAATTTCTGAGTGTCCAGTTCAAGCACCTCAAGCACCTCAAGCACCTTGTACGAACCCTGTTTGTTCACTGAATGTGAGATTCTACTCATCAAGTTTAAGAAGAAGAATTTGGTATATTGTTTAAGAAAAAATAGATGATGCCAATTATCCAGAGATTTCACCGTGCAATGCCAGAAGAAAAAAAAGATTCATCAGATGAAACTTTCCATGTCTGAGCATTTTTTTAGTCTTTTGAAAGATTCATTGAAGTCATTTGAATTATTTAGTCTAATGAATTCACTGAGTTTTCATTCATTCATTGACTTTTTCAGGATCTGTGGAAATCCTGCTGCTAACAAAGCGATGAAGAAATATTTGTCATGTCTGTTTTCTGAGTTCAGCTGAACTTCATGATGTGACTGAAGCTGCTTCTCCAGCAGAGCAACAGGGGGCGATGCTGCCTCACTTTACATCCTCCTCCCAGTCCTTCAAATATTCTCTCCGACCAGCTACACAACCAGCTGCATTTAAAGCTCAGGTCCGCCGTGTGTGTGTGTGTGTGTGTGTGTGTGTGTGTGTGTGTGTGTTACCGTGAAGAGGGCACACAGTCTGTCCACTTTCTCTGGATTCTTCGGTCCGCCGTTCTTGTTCAGTCTGACCATAAACTTCTCACTGAAAAACACAAGAACAACAACGACTGATTTAAATTTAAGAAAAAAGGGTTAAATGTTCGTGAGTGAGACTCGGATTCCTCGAAATGACTTTTGACCTGAGAAGTTTAGAGCGGAGCAGGTTTAGGTTGTTACTGGGCAGGTTTCCATTAACCCTCAAATTGCTCAAATTGAAATAGTGAATATTAAATAAGCCTTGTGGAAATAAAAATAAGAATAATAAGAATAATAATAGGATATTATTTTTAGGTGCCACTGAAAGCACTCAAGGAAACCTTACAAGACAGATTAAAACAAACAGCTATGCATCCGAAGATCACAAGGTCAAACAATCATTAATATACAGTAATAAGTAAAGTAATAACTGACTAAATCATTGTCTTAAAAACAGGTATTTATGGTAAACCTGCGCAGTCTGGATCCTCTGTTGTACTCTTGCAGTAACTGTATCTGGTTATCTTATGAAATGTAATATTTGTACTGAATGAGTTTTGTACAGTTACGTTATAGTTGCTATTGCGTTCACTGTTTTTTACTGAAAGTATGATTCTTTGCTATAATCTGCACATTATATCTGAACGTTAAACCTGATACCAAAGAGCGAATCTGATGAAGCAACATGAGAAATACAGAAATTAGCTTTTTTGTTTTTAACGTAGGCTGTCATTAAAATAACTTTCCACCTGAGCTTCCTGGAGCTTTGATTTCCTTTTCGGTTCTTATCATTACATCGACTTTAGAAACTGCTGTGACCTCGTGTGCGTGTACCGCTCAGCCTGACGCCAAGGTGAAGAAACTCTGCTCTACCCACGAGCAATTTACCCCGCTGCCCCGACTGAACCTCCTCGGGGGATTTCTGAAAGAGATAAAATTCTCTCTGATTCCTCCTCATGCTTCCTCCTCTGCTCCCCCCGGAGCGCCGGCAGTGAGGAAACTCTAAAGCAGCGTGTCTCAGCCTTTTTCGCTTCAGGGAACAGCAAAATATCGTCTGCTGGTGTCAGCGACTCCGTTCTTTAACCCGTCTTTATCCGGGGGGGATGTGACTAAGCCGACATGCTTTTATTCAATAATGGCGCGCTTGACGTGAATACAGTTAAGCCGCAGACACATCAGGAGATTTCTGCGATCATAAGTGATTCTGAGAAGAGTGAGCGGCGCTCACTAATCCACTGACATCTGCTGATTTTCACTCTCTGATGTGAACAAAACAGCACCTGGATGCACCTGAAAACGCAGTAAATAAACACGTCGATGCTCCACCTGTACATCAGACTGTTTCTGTGATCACTTATACCACATTATTAACATTTACTCCAGATTTTAGATTAATCTGGACTCTGCAGCAACAGTTACCAGCCAAACAAGTAATCTGACTGGACAACAGGCGCTCCGTACAGAGCACAACAGCACGGGGCCCCTAAATCTGCACGCGTCCCCTCACTTTACAGGTGCTCTAAAACGGTAATTATCACTGACCGTTAATAAGTCTAGATTTAAGAAATACAGTTTATTATGTCACAGGGATTTCAGAACATTTCTAGGATTTTAGCACATTCTGCGACTTTAAGATGATTCTGGAAATGTAGGACATTTCTAGGATTTTAGGACATTTCAAGGATTTTAGGACATTTGAAGGATTTAAGGACCTTTCTAGGATTTAGGACATTTTAGGATTTTAGGACATTTCTAGGACTTAAGGATGTATTTAGGATTTCCGAACATTTCTAGGATTTCAGGATTTTCCCAGGATTTATGACATTTTTAGGATTTCTGGATGTTTCTAGGCTTTTAGGATATTTCTAGGACTTAACAATATTTCTAGGATTTAAGGACATTTCTAGGTCTTCAGGACATTTGGGTCCTAGCTTGGACCGTTGTCGGAGGGTGTGGGGGATCCTCCACTGACACTTTTTTTGATAAACGAGCTCTATTTTGATGCTGTTTTATGCTCTCTGGCTTATGAATACTACAAGTACAAAAACAATTCCCAGTGTGAATCACTTTGTTTTTACTGTGAATCATGAAATGGTTGTGGGACCACCCGGCACCCTATCAGGGCCCAGATTTGTCCTGCTGGCTTTAAGTTGAGTATCACTGCAGTAACAGGTAGAGAACATCATGTTCAGTGCATACTGACTCACTTATTTCTGTTGCTGCATTAAGTCTGTGATGCTCTTCTAAAGAGTTCAAATCAATATATACATTTCACTGCCTGAACCTACAGACGTCTGTCTTTAATAACATGAGCGTATAATTTACAAACTACTACAATTTGTCACAATTTTGTGTCATCGGTCACTTTGCAGGATCGACTTCCACAACTGTTTTCCAGTAAAAACTGCATCTCATTACAGAAAAACAATGAGGTCTTCATAAAGTCTTTATTATTCAGCGCTCCCACACAATAAAAAGAACAACTCTCAGGTTATTGCTAATGTTTGCACAATTCTCTGCAAACAACAGCAGCGAGGGCCGACAAATCCCCACGACACACACTATGTCCGACTCTTTAAACCAAACAATTTATTCTAATCCCCGAGAGATACGGCAGCCCGAACAAACAAATATAACAAAAGAGAATAAATATGAATTTCTCCCCATACAGCAGGATGTGGAGGTGAGAGACGGGGAAGGAGGTGCAAAGAAGGAGCGTTCGTGTGGTTTTTACACTCAACTGTAGCTCCTGATAGAGAGAGTGTGTTTGTGTTCAAAGTAAGAAACACACACACACACACACACACACACACACACACACACAAACATATGCAAACGTGCGAGCCAAAGTAATTTGTAACCTTCCCTCAGGTGGCAGCAGGCACACACACTCATGCACATACATCACAGCACACACACTCAATGTTCACCTACACACACATACATGCAGACACAGGAATGAATCACACAAACACACACACACACACACACACACACACACACACACACACACACACACACACACACACAAAACCAGAGCTGAATTATTAACACAGTTTTGTCGACATCAATTCGAGGGAGGCAACATAAACAACGTGGATGAATTCAGAAAATGTTCCGTTTGATACAAATGTGTTCAAACACACACAGACTCCAGCATTCATGCATGGATACACACATACACATGCAAACACACACCGATGTGCTGAGGATGGATGTATGCATGGATGCACTCAGTCACATGCACCTACAAGGTACACACACACACACACACACACACACACACACACACACACACACACACACACACACACACACACACACACACACACAGAGGCATGCAAACACAGTCAGTATGACCACAGGCTTTATATAAAGAGGACTTTGTCCAAACACAAATGTTATTAAAACAGCCACCTCCTTCCATCAGCAAACATGGATTTTTATCTTCTGCTGCCAAAATGTGAGGATTTGAACCAGCAACCTCATTGCCAACCCAGACAATGTACATCACAAGGTGGACATTAACCCTCAAACTGCACAAATTGAAATATGCAAATATAAAATACGCCTGATGGAAACATCTCAATTTAGAAAAAATTCCCATTTATGGCAAAAAAAAAAAAAAAAAAGTATTCTTGCATAAAGTGGTATTTCAGACGGTTTAAAAAAGCCATATTTCCAGACTACAATGGAAATACTTTTTAGTCTTTTCTAGGTCACATGATGCTGTGTCTGTGTGCTTGTCAGCAGGAACTGGCTCCCTCATGATGCAGCAGAAGCTACAAGAGCTGTTATTGCATCACATAACTCTGAGAAAAGTGAGCGGATCATCTGAAAGTTTTGAATCCACAATTCTTCCGTGAAATCGTGGACTACATCTCCCAGAAATCCCTCATACGTGGCCGCTCCCACGTATAAGGGGCTCGCCTTTCCATCATGGCTCCATAACACGTCTACGTGGCCTTGGATTGGAAATAATGACGGCTAGTGCGGTGGCTGCAATAGAAATAAAGCTGCTGATGTTTTAAACATCCATCGCCATGGTTACTGGGATGTTATCACCAGAGGAGAAGTCACACAACATCACTCAGTGGAAACACAGTCATCTCCACATTGTATTTTTATCCACAATTCAAAAATATTGCTTACGCTTTGTACAAATCTATAATGGAAACCAGCCTACACGGATCCTCCAACGTGCTCCAACCACTAACGCTCATCAACCATCAGCAGTTCACCTACTGAACCTAAAGTCTGGGACAAATATAATCTATGAAAGCTGAAACCTCCAGGGCTGAAAAATGAAGCCAGCGCAGAAGTGCCAAAACGGCAGATCCACTTGAGGCTGGTTCCAAAAAAGAGTCAACCCTCACAGACCCCCACGTTAAAATGACAACTTTACAGCAGAAACAAACATGTCTGCAGCCTGGTGCAAAAAAACAGGTCTGGTTCCTATAGTTAATTTCAACATTCAGAACAACTGTACGGGCGGTGGATTTTTACTGAACTCACGCGTTAACATTTCATTAAGGCTTAGAGTTATATCGGAGGGTGGGCGCGCTTTGAGCGACGGTCTGTCTGTGAGGCGTCACTACGGTCTGTCAGTCAGATCCGTCACTCGCTCCTCCACAGCTCCACCCTCTCATCCAAACACGGTCACTTCTGTCTCCAAACATTCAAGATGGCGACGGCTGAAATGCTGCACTTGAGGCTTCAAAACAGCAGCCGATGAGCCGACGGGCAAACGCACATCTGTGTTTATTTCTAATGTCTCTCTCCTGCTTTCTCTCCTCCCTTCTTTGTTTCCCCCGTCTCTTAACCCTCCCTTCTGTTTCCTCTCCTCCTTTTTCTGCTCTCTTCTTTTATCTCCTCCCTTCTTTGTCTCCCCCACTCCTCATCTCCTCTCAGGCTCCCGTTCCCTCTCCTGTTCCCTCTCCCGTTCCCTCTCTCCTCTCCTTTCCCATCTGAGTGTCTCAGAGGAGCAGGGCCTGTCATTAGACTCTAATGCTGAGTCAGACTACACAACGAAAACCGGCTGCCAAGGTCGAACTGTGTGTGTGTGTGTGTGTGTGTGTGTGTGTGTGTGTGTGAGTGTGAGTGTGTGTGTGTGTGTGTGTGTGTGTGTGTGCTGGTTTGCAACGAAGAGACAGAGAGAAACAAAAAGTACAAAAAGATGAGGAAGTGTTTGTTGACCTCCTCTCTGTTTACGCACGCACACACACACACACACACACACATACACGCACACACACATACGAAGAACAAAAGGCATCAGTTCTTTCTGCTGAACATTTCTATAATATTCACACTGACCCACACTCAACTGAACACTTTGTTATGCACTTATAACCCCTAAAACACACACACACACACACACACACACACACACACACACACACACCATCACAGTCTACATCCACCTAATTATTGATATTAGCAGTTCTTTAACTGTTAGCATTGTGATTACTCCACTAATGAATAATTAATAGGAATCATTATGGTGGTGATGGGGGGGTCATGTATTATTCAGAACAGCTCTGTGTGGCCACTTGCCACTATTTGTTCCACATTAAGTCAGGTGTGTGTGTGTGTGTGTGTGTGTGTGTGTGTGAGTGTGTGTCGGAGAAAGAGAGAGAATATTCACCTTGTACACTCTTTGGCTGTAATCTACTTAAGACGTGAAAACAGCGTGTTGACGTGTTCTCGCTCCTCTCGGTTTCACAGAGCTTTACAGTAAAACTGATAGTTTCAGCTCGTGGTTTATCTGTGCGGCTCGCAACTTAACTGTTCGGCTTTAAGGGACGTCCACACAGAGCAACCACAACGATGATGATGTGAGAATCCACACTGAAGAATGGTAACGGTCTGTAAAGAGCGATCGCGTTGTGTAAAGAGCGATCACGTTGTATAAAGAGCGATCACGTTGTATAAAGAGCGATCACGTTCTGTAAAGAGCGATCACGTTGTGTAAAGAGCGATCACGGTCTGTAAAGAGCGATCACGGTCTGTAAAGAGCGATCACGGTCTGTAAAGAGCGATCACGTTCTGTAAAGAGCGATCACGTTGTGTAAAGAGCGATCACGTTGTGTAAAGAGCGATCACGGTCTGTAAAGAGCGATCACGTTGTGTAAAGAGCGATCACGGTCTATAAAGAGCGATCACGTTGTATAAAGAGCGATCACGTTCTGTAAAGAGCGATCACATTGTGTAAAGAGCGATCACGGTCTGTAAAGAGCGATCACGTTGTGTAAAGAGCGATCACGGTCTGTAAAGAGCGATCACGGTCTGTAAAGAGCGATCACGTTGTATAAAGAGCGATCACGTTGTGTAAAGAGCGATCACGTTGTATAAAGAGCGATCACGTTGTGTAAAGAGCGATCATGTTGTATAAAGAGCGATCACGTTGTGTAAAGAGCGATCACGTTGTGTAAAGAGCGATCACGTTGTATAAAGAGCGATCACGTTGTGTAAAGAGCGATCACGTTGTATAAAGAGCGATCACGTTGTGTAAAGAGCGATCACGGTCTGTAAAGAGCGATCACGTTGTATAAAGAGCGATCACGTTGTGTAAAGAGCGATCACGTTGTATAAAGAGCGATCACGTTGTGTAAAGAGCGATCACGTTGTGTAAAGAGCGATCACGGTCTATAAAGAGCGATCACGTTGTATAAAGAGCGATCACGTTCTGTAAAGAGTGATCACGTTGTGTAAAGAGCGATCATGTTGTATAAAGAGCGATCACGGTCTGTAAAGAGCGATCACGGTCTGTAAAGAGCGATCACGTTGTGTAAAGAGCGATCACGGTCTATAAAGAGCGATCACGTTGTATAAAGAGCGATCACGTTCTGTAAAGAGCGATCACATTGTGTAAAGAGCGATCACGGTCTGTAAAGAGCGATCACGTTGTGTAAAGAGCGATCACGGTCTGTAAAGAGCGATCACGGTCTGTAAAGAGCGATCACGTTGTATAAAGAGCGATCACGTTGTGTAAAGAGCGATCACGGTCTATAAAGAGCGATCACGTTGTGTAAAGAGCGATCATGTTGTATAAAGAGCGATCACGGTCTGTAAAGAGCGATCACGGTCTGTAAAGAGCGATCACGGTCTGTAAAGAGCGATCACGTTGTGTAAAGAGCGATCACGGTCTGTAAAGAGCGATCACGTTGTATAAAGAGCGATCACGGTCTGTAAAGAGCGATCACATTCTGTAAACAGTGATAACGTTTTGTGAGCAGTGGTGCAGAGCACGTGTTACACACTCTTCGGAAATCGATGTCGATGAGCTGCTCCTGCTGCACGCTGCGAGGAGGCCGAGCAGAAACAAACAAAACTAGAAGGATATGGATTAACCAAATTCTTCAACAGGAAGTGGAAGAATCAAACACTGTATCATGAGAACTGTCGTCTTCTGAAGACAAGTTTCATTTAACTTTGGTCTGAGTCCACAGCAGTTTGCAGATAATGTGTCGATGGTAAAAGAGGACATCAGAGACCCCATCGGTGCCAGAGAGCGTTTGGCTGCGTGTCACTTCTTTGTGTCATCTGCAGCCCAATAATAGTTCCTGCAGACTTTAATATCTGTGACTGAGTGATCGAGTGATTACACCATGTGATTTTAGCACGTTAAAGGTTGTTCCTAAATCCTAAATGAAAGAGAGAAGCTGCAGTTAAGAGGCCGATATTGTAAGCACTCCTGAAACTTTATTTTGTAGAAAAATGTCCCTGAAATGTGCTGATGACACCCAAATTAAATTCAGAGGATTTGGATTCAAATTCAAAGTTCGTTATGTAGCCCATAAATCATCATATTAAGGTGATGTTTTTCAGTCAGCACTCGGGGCTTTTTTCTTTCATCTTCTTCTCCTGACAGTAAAATATTCCACAGTTTCATGCATCCTTTTCAACATAAAAACACACATTTTGTGGTCTAAACTAAATGTTAGGATCAATGCTGGATGTGACGTCTAAATAAGACAGATTCTGATTGGCTGTTAGTATTTCTGTCACTCATGAAATCACTTTAGGAGTGATCCAAACAATATCGTTCGCCATTTTCATTATCGTTATAGTTGTAGTGTGGACTCTACCATCCACTGGAGTTGGAATATTTTTTAAACTATCTTATATAGTTATAGTTATAATTATGGTTGTAGGTTATAGTTCTAGTTATCATTCTTTGTGTGGACGGCCCTTTATTCTTAAAGCGTCATTTTCATAACAGAGACGTAAAAGCTGCTGTACACCTGCAGGAGACAGACACAGACAGAGTCATGCTGGTAAAAAATAGTGAAGCTTTTAGCAGCTACAGAGACACATATTTCCCTGTTGGAGACCAAAAATAGAGCGGAAAGGTGGAAATAAACACAAACACTCCTGATGAATCATGTTTCTTCATAACTGCTGTATGCAGAGATAAGCAGCTTACAAGATCAACATATCAGCCTAAAAAGTGACAATATGTCAATGCTGTGCTTACAGCTCATTTCTGCCGCCACCAAGTGGACAAAAAAATCACTGCAGGTTTAATCATGAAATCTGTAAACTGTCTGTACCTGATGGTCTTGCCCTCCCGCAGGTCGTACAGAGAGAAGAATATGTCCGTGTCCTCTCCGATGCTGTTGTAGGTGAAGCTCTTCAGGTTGACCAGCAGGTGGTGCGGCACTGGAACTCTGCACGGCTCCCCGTGTCGCTGCCGCGTACTGTCGCCCTGGAAATCCAGGAGAAAACAAGAATTATGGGAAAATGAATCCTCATTTGTGGGTCTTACAGCCTTTAAGAACATCACTTCTGTCGTTGACATTGATAATAAATAGGCGTATGACCTTTGAAACATAAACATGGTTACGATTAACGCACAAATCTCATTTAGTGGTAACTGCACTGTAGAAAGAAACTTTTTGTTTTAACTTAAAATAGTTAGTGTGTATGCTGCCTTAAAATGTATAAATGAATTTAAATAAACAAGTTGAGATAATTTTGTGATTCAATTTGTCTTCTTAAACTTACTCAACTTAGAAACTGAAGGCAGTCTGGACTATTACTTTTTTAAGTTAAAACATAGTTTCTTTTCAAAGTGTTTAAGTATCACATCTTATGACGTGGATATGACAAAAGTTAAAATGCCAAAAAAAAACCTTTAGAAGGGATTTAAATTTTTAACAGATGCATAAGAACGACCACATTTTCTGTTTCTATTCATCAGAATAATTAAAACAATAAAGCAGTTTTTTTAGGTGTTGTTGTGCTGGACTGATTCCAGTCCAGAAACACGGTCTCGTGTTTTACCTGTGTGGTGCTCTGCTGGACGCTGTGTCTGCTGGACAGATGCTGTGGAGGACAGAGAGACACAAATGATCAGGTGTTCATCATGTCTTCTCTCCTGATGTCCTCACCTTTCCTTGTTTTGGCTTGTCTACCTGTTTCCTCTCCTTTCTCCGTGTCTCCTCCCTCTGTGTCCTATCCTCCCTCTTTTCTCCTCTCCTCCTCTGACCTCTCCTCAGCTCTACTGTTCTCCGTACTGTTCTGTTCGTTCTCCTCCTCAGATGAAGAAAGAGTCTAAACACCCCCGAGACTCATTACTCCGACTTGTCTCTGTAAATCTCTCGAGTGGCTGCGTGAGAAGAGCGAGAACGTGGAGTGAAAACCCGTTTGATGAATTGAAGTAATGACTATCGAATACAAGCCATCTGCAAATATTCCAGCCTGAGCAGAAAATGAACGTCAGCCTGCAGCCGCGCTCTCGACGCCTCCTTAACTCTGAATCCTTCCAGGTAACTCATCACAAAGGTTTGCCCCTTAAGACGAGTACCAAGAAAAATATAATGAGATCGGCCTTAATGGTAACTTGTTAGTGTAAATACAACAACACCTTTTTACATGATGATAACTCTGTACCTCCCTATAGAGCAGTGATACTCAATGTATGGCCTGTGGGCCAAATCTAGCCCTGACAGGGTGCTAGGAGGTCATTTTCAAATTCAAAATTAACACTGGGAATTGTTTTTGTACTTTAACATAAGGTGCCAGAGTGCAAATTTTCTTTAAAAGTGCCTGAGGAGGATTCCCTGCACCCCCAACAGAGGACCTCGCTAAGCCCCTAATGTCCTACAATCCAACAGACGTCCTGAAATCCTTGGATTGCTCTAAAATCCAAGAAACATCCTTAAATACTTGAAATGTCCTTAAAACCTAGAAATGTGCTAAAATCCATGTTTTAAAATCCCCCAAACATTCTAAAATCCTAGAAATTTCCTCAAATCCTAGAGGTTTCCTTAAATCCTAGAAATGTCCTAAAATCTGAGAAATGTCTATAAGTCTTTGAAATGTCCTAAAAACCTCAGAGATGTCCTAAAATCCAAGAAACATCCTGAAATTGAATTGTTTTTTGTACTGCATAAGTGCAACAGGATGCATAAAACAGTATAAAAAAGTGTCTAAACATCTAAACGTCACGGAAATGTCCTGCTATTCGAGAAATGTCCTGAAAGCCTAGAAGCGCCATTAAGTCCTAGAAATGTCCTAAAATACCAGAAACTTCCTTAAATCCTAAAACATCCTAAAATCCAATAATGTCCTAAAGTCCCAGAAACATCTTTCAATCGTAGAAATGTCCTAAAATCATAGAAATATTCTCAAATCCAGTAAACATGTACAGGGCTGCTGCGACTGTCATAAAACAAACGAGGCCCCTAAGCAAATAAATTGAGTATCCCTGCTGTAGAGGTTAATATCCACTCGACAGCCCTTTAATAATATTATTTCAGTTTTTGCTGTAACTTATTTCATTATCCACAGTGATATCACTGATGTTACTTCATGTTAGCATTCTCATCTGTGCAGTATAATCTCATTATATATGTTTTAATACAAGTAAACATCAAATTAACATTGAAGGGACCGTTCAGCCAGAAATCAGTACTGCAGGCATTTTCCTCTGATCTCTGGTGTTGTTCATCAGTCTAGGTTTGGGTGCGAGTTGCTGAGTGTTGGAGATTTCGGCCGTAGACTCGGCTTGTGGTGTTCAAAGCCCTGACAAAGACGCCATCGACGTTTACACTCTGCACTGTCACGAGCCTCTCGTCCATGAGTAGATGCACGCTTCCTTCTGGGCTGTAAAAAAATAGTTTCATCTCGTTCCATCAAATTAAAGAGAAGGTGGACATCTCTGCAGTCGACATCTGCAACACTCGGCAACTCACACCAAAACTATCTCCAGTGATGAACAGCACCACAGGTAGGAGGAAAAGTGTGTGTGTTTCAGTTTTCAGTGAGTAAGCAAGAATATTCCTATAAATAATCCACATTATGATTATCTACTCAACAAAAACAGCTCCTATAAATCAGGATTTATTTTTTATTTTTTTTTGGATTCACAGTGAATTATCTTTCAATTGATTTTCTTTTGTTTTGTTTTGTAAAGTTTCTTATTGCTTGCTTTGTATTCTGGTCGTCTTTTTTTCCTGCGGTGCTGAAACTTAATGTGCTGCTGCAGCAGAAATGTAAATTCACCACAGGAATCGATGAAGTTTAATATTATCTCGTGTTTTCTTCCTCTTGACCTTTTCTTGGTCAAATTTAACAACAGAGACTGTGAAATAAGACAATAGTCATTTCCATTACTGAAAACGAGGGAAGCATTTGAGTTATAATTTCACATCTGTGTAACTTCTGTGTCTTTTCAGTCGTTCTCAGTGAGGAACCACTGCGGGTCTGAAAACAGCATCTGATTCCAGTAAAAATGTCACAATGCTCCAAAGATGTTTGTGAATTTGTTTTTCTCTCTTTCTGGATGTTCACTGTTTCCAACCTTCCACCCTCTCATCGATCAACTTTATCTCTCTGCTTCTCTTTCTTCGTCTTTCTCTCATCGTGTCTCCAGATCGGTCTCTAGGCAACGCAACAAAACGGGAATCACCAGGACTACAGTGTTTGACTGGTACAGCTCAGCTATTTAAAGCAGGACTGATGCAAGAAGCCGAACGTCATGGATCACCGACAACAACCAACAGCACTCCTCGCATGGCGGCGACTCACACCTAAATTAAGCAGCTGCACTTTTCTCCATTCAGTATTTTTTGAAACAGCCCTTGAAGTTTGATCCAGACTGACTCTCAGGTTATCCATCGACACTGCAGACGTATTCACCTCAGCTGGGATTACTCAGTCCCCAACGTTATCAGTGTGTGAACAGTTCCCCCTGCACTAAAATAAAAGTCTCACCATCTTATAGAGATCTGACACGCTTATCTGGTCTTCATCCACCATCTCAAACTCCTTTCTTGGCACCAAGTCCAGACCCAGGTGTCTACAGAGAGAGAGGAGAGACATGAAGACGGGGAGAGCGTCAGTGTTTTCATATTTCACCTTCACACAAACCTTGGACACTATTTCTGATACAGATACAGGAACAGACACCTCCACACACACACGCACGCACGCACACACACACACACACACACACACACACACACACACAGTTTATTGAAGTAATTTTAGATGTGGCCTTGGGGGATACTGTTCCTGTGGATTACTTTCTGTTCAATTTCAACAACCACGTCTTTCCCCCCGCAGACCTGTGACCTTGGTCTTTAAGACGTGCTGCACAATATTCTTGTAAAATGGTTCTTTTAACTGTGAATAAGAAAATAAATGTCACTTTCTGCCTCACTGGGGGCAGAGGAGGGCCAGTAAATGTTGTTTAACCAAGGCGCCGAACGCATCATTCTCTGGCTGATAAAGTTTAAGAACTGAGAGCTGAAGGTTTTATCCATTCTGTTTTACTAAAATGTGACTCTCATCTTTTTATTCAGTACCTCCGAGGTGTTAACAATCAGTACGTTTCCATGCACAGTTTAGTTGAGCTACAGTTAGAGCTCGATTCGGCCATTTAACTGGACTCCTGTCTTTGTCCCAGAATACAAGCAGCAGGAGAATCCGTTTATTGACAGAAATATGTCCGACTCGTCCACAGCAGCTGATCTGCCCTCTTTCAGCTCGCTGCTATACACCGATATTACTGATACGGTCTATGATATCGACCCAATCACAATCACAGCTGTTTATTTACAATATCGTCGGGGTAGAAAACCACTGCGTCACGTTCATATAATCAAACGGCGCTGAGCAAACTCTGCCTTCACTGATTAGTTTGAAGCCACCTAAAAAAAATCTATATCAGTTTAAGTGTTAGCGGTCATGTCAAAAACACCAGACTCCTCTGACAAAAACATCATTTTACTCCACTGAACAGCAGAGCCGCTGCTCTACCGCCACTGCTCTACCACTGCTGCTCTACCGCCGGTGCTCTACCACTGCTGCTCTACAGCCGTTGCTCTACCGCCACTGCTCTACAGCCGCTGCTCTACTGCTGCTGCTCTTCCGCTGCTGCTCTACCGCTGCTCTACCGCTGCTGCTCTACCGCTGCTGCTCTACCACTGCTGCTCTACCGCTGCCTCCATCAGCTGCTGTGGAGGCTAAACAGGAGACAAGATTCAAATATCGTGTACATTTAAAATTAGGAGGCTAAAATATATTTTGCTGCGGCCCCGTCCACAGCAGGACATTGCTGAGCTTCTGCGCCGGTGTTGTGGGCTGTTCTTTGTTTATCAGAGGAGGGAGGTGGCTGGGGACTAACTTTATTATTTAAAATAAATATAAGCATACCTAACTTTGAAAGTTGTATGTCTCTCACCTAAGCCAAAATTAAAAACAGCCCCCCTCAGTGCTTACTTTTTTTAATGCCTGACCCGTTTTGCAGCACCCCTTCCTCCCTCGTACTCTGGGCACAGACGGAGCAGCAGCACATTAGACATAGAGAGTGAAATTTAACTGTTCATTGTGCTGGGTCTAAGAGTTTGCATTCACTCGCCTCTGCAGCAGCTGCTCCTCTCATCCATCGATCTGATCTAATCTGCTGTGATCGGATCAACTGATCGATTGTCCAGCCCTCACCTCGACTGCAATAAAGAGGTCCACCTGCGCTGCATTCATGAATCTGCCAAAACGTTGTGGTAGTAACAGTCGTGAAGTAGTACGACTGTAACTGGGTCCTACTTACTATACTACTGTTAGTACTCTTACTGCTACTATTACAATAATACATTCAATGAATTTAATGACTTTTTTGGTAAAGGATATTAATCCTCCTCACATAACTCACCAACTACAACAAACAATCCATACAACAAAACAACATTACAATATACATAAAAAATCACCTTTAAATTATAGCAAATATCATTTGTTGACCAGAATTTATCTCTTCTATTTTATAAAAAGTTCTTCTGAAATTTGCCAGCAGAGTTTGCCTTTTAATTTACTCTGAAATGTGCGTATGAAATTCAAGTGGACTATCAATCACTACACCTTCATCCTTTTCCTCCTCCGCTTGCTCAACCACCAGATGTCCTATTGTATAATTAACTCTAATGTCATTTGATTTCCCAGAGTGTAAATGTTTACATTTTTCTGGGTTTAATGTCAGTAACCACCGATCACACCGATTACTCACGCTGTTGAGATCGCCTTAAAAATGAGTTACTTTAGTGTCCGAAGTAATTATTCAAAATATTCTTGTGTCAGCTGGAAAATATTCATCAGATTGTATCACAAACTGCATCACACATAATAATAAAAATAATATTTTTAATCATCTCTATCTTTATCTTCCCACTGAGCACACACACACACACACACACACAGACACACACAGACGCACACAGACACACACACACACAGACACACACAGACACACACAGATCCCCTCAGCGTCAGACAGCAGACTGCAGCTTTAGATAACCTGTTACAGCTCTGGGCCGCCCACCTTTCATATCTCCAGTGTTAATAACTCAATCCCAAGTCAATTTCTCTGCTTTTCATTTGTTTTCCATCAGACTTCTGACAAGCTCCCACCAGTCTTTTTCATCCACCTGCCTCCAATCACTCTTTTGTTTGCCCTGTGTACGTGTCCGAGGAGCGCGCTGATCTGCCGTCTGCGTGCTGATGTGCAGGGCGCATCTTCAAACATCTACACGTCAGTGTGTAGGATATATACGTGTGTGTATATGTGTGTGCGGTATCATAAATCTACTAACATAGTTAGTTGTTACTCCTATTACTTATATATATATACACACACACACACACACTGCTGCTATTATGACACCATGTCATTTTCCCTTTTAAATCATATTAATATTTGAATTGTTTACAGGCATCTTATTATTTCTTTCTGGTACTTCATATGTTTATTTGTACT